>NC_054496.1:21875772-21993025 GCF_017639515.1 Carcharodon carcharias
GTACAGCACGGGGTTAGATACAGAGTAAAGCTCCCTCTACACCGTCCCCATCAAACACTCCCAGGACTGGTACAGCACGGGGTTAGAGGCAGAGTAAAGATCCCTCTGCACTGTCTCCATCAAACACTCCCAGGACAGGTACAGCATGGGATCAGATCCAGAGTAAATCTCCCTCTGCACTGTCTCCATCAAACACTCCCAGGACAGGTACAGCACGGGGTTAGATACAGAGTAAAGCTCCATCTACACTGTCCCCATCAAACACTCCCAGGGCAGGTACAGCACGGGGTTAGATACAGAGTAAAGCTCCCTCTACACTGTACCCATCAAACACAGCAGAGTTCAGGAGCTGTCAGCCGGAGGGTGGTGGGTTTAATACTAGTGCAACTGTGTTTTAAACATGAGATCCCTTCCGGTGCTGAATCTGACAGGATTAACATTTTCTCTGTTTACTGTGTGAGTTTAAGCATTACTGAGCCGTTCAGCAGCCAGTCAATAAACCTGCTAAGGCAAGCAATTCCTTCAGAGTTAACAAGAAAGCCCTTCAGGATAAGCAAACTATTCGGAACTGACACCAATTCTTTTAAAGGCGGCCTGCCTGCTTAAATATTTCACTTTGAAGAAACCTTCGGCAGACCTATTTCTTCCCCATTTTATTTCCCCTCCTACCTTTTACAGACTCCCTGTGCCGCAGTGGCTTCTCATGTTGGGGTAAGCTGCCACAGCGCCTCGTACCCCATCCCCCCCCGAGTCTTCAGTAGCTTGCTCTTTGCTTTAGCGTCAGTGGGCCTTGCACTCAGCCTTTCTGTCCACGTGCAACTCCGCCCCGGCCCTTGCCCCCGACCCCAGGGGCGCTCGGACGAACAGGTGTTGAACACAAATTTGCCACGACCCTATTGAGCGGCGGAGCAGGTTAGCGGGGCTGAATGGCCTCCTCCTGTCCCTCTACTAACACCTCCTGCCTGCTGCTACCGCTTGGCTCAGGCCTCCTATCGTGGGCCAAGGACACTCATAGAATTCCTTACACATCAAAGCAGGCTCGATTGCTCTTCTGTTCAAATGTTGATCAGACAGCATGTGGGGGAGAGAGAAACCCAGTGAACTTGTTCGGTTCCATGAGGACTTGGGGGGTGGGGGGTGGGGGTGGGTGCAGTTAGAAACGTAGCAGCTTTTAAGCAGGTACAAAGGCAGGGAAAGGGGATTGAGGAACAATAGGTAAGCTGTGTGATGGAGCGGAAGAAAGGAGAAGCCAAATGCCAAAAGAGATGATGACGCTCGGCAAAAGGGGGAGAGGTAAAGATGTGTGGAGAGGGGGTGTAAATGGCAAGAGTAGAATTGTCACCAACAGTTGTTTTCTTTAAAAAAGTGGGAGCGGTGGTTATGGGCTGCTATTGTCAAACTCAGTGTTGAGCCCGGAAAGCTGCAAAGTGCCTAACTGGGAGATGAAGTGGTTTTCCTCGAGCTTACATTGGGCTTCATTGGAACAGAGCAGCAGACCGAGGGCTGAGATGTCAGCGTGAGACCGAGGAGGAGGGTTAAAACCGGACCAGCGGCCGGAATCTTGGGGTCGCATTTGTGGCCTGAATGGAGGAGCTCTGCAAAGCGGTCACCAAATATCCATTTGGTCTCCCTAGTGTCGAGGAGGCCACATTGTGAGCAGCGAATACTAGCTTGAAAGAAGCACAAGCGAATTGCCCGGAAGGGGTGTTTGGAGTGTTGGGGTGTGGAAAGGGAGATGGGAGGGCAGCTGTTGCATCTCCTATACTCACATGGGGTGGCGCTGTGGGAAGGGGATTGGGTGTTGGGATTGTTGGGAGAGGGGACCAGGGTGTCATGGAGGGAACGCTCTCTTTGGAATGCTGAAGGGGGTTTCAACAAAAACCTTTCCAGGTGTCAAGGACCACAGGCTTCAACAGCCCCTGCAGACCCTGCTTCCCTTTCACTTCCCTCTGACCCCATCCGCCCTTCCAAGCTCCCAAGATGGAGATCGGCGTGTGCAGGGCTAATGGGTGAGCAGGACTTGGGGTGAGTTAGAACACAGGCAGCGGAGTTGTGCACAAGCTCAGGTTTATGGACGGTGAAAGATCGGAGGCCGGCCACCAGAGCGTTGCGGCATCTAGAACTTTCCACACGGATCTACAAAAGCATCATGAGGAAACTAGCGAGAAGCAACAAAGATGAGGTTGATGGTCATACGTGATCCATGCTGTGTTACTGCTGATTCGTGAGACCAACTGATGGCACTAAATACCAGGTCGCTGCTCATTAACTGACGTGATATTGCGTCCGTTCAGAAAAAAGTTTGAATCCTTCTGCTTTTGCCCTACATAAGGATGTAAGAAATGAGAGCACGGGTAGGCCTCACAGTTCCTGAAGCCTGCTCCACCATTCAGTAAGGTCAGCGCTCCACTTTCCCACCTCATACCCCTACTGCTCTTCATGCCCAAAAATCTCCGTCTTGAATATGCGCAGGTCTCTGGGAATTGCAAAGATTCACAACCTCTGAGTGGAGAAATTTCTCCTCACCTCTGACCGCCTATCCTGAGACTGGGGACGTGGTGTTACGGCCTGATCACTGCACAGGTGGGCCTGGAAAATGCGGTGAGCCGTTCAAAAGCCCATTCACTTTGGTGGGATTGTAAAATCCCGTCAGCAGGAGGGGCTATAAAATTCTGCCCTATGAACATTATCTTCAGACTCTTCGATCAGAGGAACTAGCCTTTCAACATCTACCCTGTCAAATTCTCGACAAGAATTTATTCTTTTCAATGAGATCACCTGTCAATCTTCTTAACTCCAGAGAATAGTTGCCCACTCTACTCAATCACTCATCAAAGGGCAGCCCTTTCATTCGAGGAATCAGCCCAGTGAACCATTGTAGCTCCGGCCTCAAAGGTAAGTGTAACCTTCTTTGGGTAAGGATAACAGGAGCTGTGCAAAGCACTCCAGGTATAGCCTCACCAAAGCTCTGTCCTGTGTGCATTGAGCAGGACTGTGACTGGGAGATGTCAGATGAGAGGCATGGGGCCTATCAGCTAGCTGCCACTGTTAATGAGGAACCACAGGCTGTCCAATGAGCAGCAAGCAGTCAAGCACAGACCTCATCCGGTGCACTGAAGCCTCTGTCACATCAACACCCTAATTGGTTGAGCCCTGTGAAGTAGCTCATCAAAAGGAAGTTCACAGTCAAATATTGGAGTGTGTACCCGTACAGACAGTGTTCAATGCACATTAAAAGCTTCTGAAGAGAAAGACGACTTTCTGTGACTTTACGTTTAACTGCAAAGATTTACTCCCTCCTAATTTCTTCATTTCATTAATCCGTTTCAAGGAAACCATTTTCACTTAAGTTTCATGCTCATCATGGTGAGAATTTTCTTACTGTGTCCGTCTTTGATGCTGCTTCGGCAAAACAAGGTGATTGCATTGGTTCAGTTCCATTGGCTTCAGTGGGGTTACTTTCCACTAACCCCAATGTGATTACATTGCCTGCATCAAACACTCCTAGAGCACATACAACACTGAGTCAGATACAGAGAAAGGCTCCCTCTACACTGTCCCCATCAAACACTCCCAGGGCAGGTACATCACAGGGTTAGATACAGAGTAAAGCTCCCTCTACAATGTCCCCATCAAACACTCCCAGGACAGGTACATCACAGGGTTAGATGCAGAGTAAAGCTCCCTCTACAATGTCCCCATCAAACACTCCCAGGACAGGTCCAGCACGGGGTTAGATACAGAGTAAAGCTCCCTCTGCACTGTCCCCATCAAACACTCCCAGGACAGGTACAGCACAGGGTTAGATACAGAGTAAAGCTCCCTCTACACTGTCCCCATCAAACACTCTACACACAGCAAATTCCCAATTTTACACACGTACAATGCGGTGAATTTTCATAGTGAGAGCATTAACATAAATATCGATTAGCTCGTTGCCTTATGGCTGGTGTGCCGATCAGGTTAGCAGCAACAACACTGGGTTCAAGCCTTGATTTGATTGATGTAGCTTGGGGCACGCCTCTTCACCCTACCCTCAGTCAAAGAAACATCAAGGCCCTACCTTCAGGCAGTTATAGAACAAAACAGTCACACAGGATTGAAGCGCTGACTGGTCCTCTACCTGCCAGGTCATATCTGACCCAAATGTCCATCCCTCTGAAGTGACATGTGCAATTGTTTTTTCACAGAGCAGGTACAGGACAGAAACTGAGATACAGGCATTGGTGAAGTACCAACAGCAAGTGAATTATCCCTTCTTACTGTGAGCGTACAGCTGCTGATTCTGAGACACATGTAAATATGCACACAGGCAGACAGGTACATACACAAACACGCTTAGACACGCACCCACATTTACACATACACAGGCTGGAATATTCCTTCCCTGTTGGCGTCGGGCATCATAGTGGGCGTGAGCGGACAATATGGCGAGAAATCGGTTTCAAGCCGTTGTGAAACCAGGTGGCTCCCCCCGTCAATGTTGGGCACCTTTCCTGCCACCACAACTTGGGCCCATCATTTTAGTACATCTGCATATCACTATAAGCCCCGCTGACGTGAATCAGCCCACCCCCCAACATCAAATTTAACGCCCATGTCGGTGGGAAAAACACGCCGGCCCAGAACACATCTTGACAAGCGTGACACGCAGAGGTCACGGTTTACCGTTAGGAACTTGCCCACTTCATGGGCCTCCGAGGGGGAAGAAGGTGCTGGAGCCCCACGGCTACTGGACCCTGGAGGAACACGTGTGTCGTAGGCTGGGTGGAATCTCGTGGACATGGCTCCACTGCGAAGCAGCTCACGGCAGGTAGGAGATCTCCGTTGATGTCTGGCGTCTGCTTCGGGACATCAGAATCTTGGCCATGGGCTGCTACGGATGAGTGGCGGGTGGCGGGAGAGGAAGGTCCAGGTTTGGCTGGGAGGGGAAGGTGTACCAGTGGGCGGGGGGTAGGGGGCGAGGTTGGGAGAGAGGGGAACAAAGGCGTCGGGGGGGTTGTGGGGGTGGGTGAGGTTGGTAGGGAAGGTGCACATTCACTTGGACACCCTGGAAAGAAAAGGGTTCTGGTTGGCAGGTGATGGTGGGGAGGTGGAAAGTGATGCCAGGGAAGGGTCAACAGTGATGGGGGAAGGGACATGGGTCACTTGGGGGGGGGTGGAATGCAAAGGACAGGGGAGCTGTAAACAAGCCTTACAATGGCCTTGCTTTTGAAATCGAAAGTGAGAGCAGCCTCATGTTGGGTGGGAACAGGTCCAGCATGGGAGCGCGGTCAGTGGGTGGGTGAAGATGCAGGTCAGCTCAGATGGACAACTGAAAGAGAACTCCAGCAGGCAACACTGAAAATGCTTGGGATATTGGGATGAGTGTGATGGAGGGAGGTTCTGCGTGCTTGGGAGAATTCTTGCACGAGGCTCCGAAAGGTCATGCTGTACACACACACCTCTTCCTCCAGAATCACTGGTGGTCTGGCTGCATGTAGCTGAATTGATAGTTGGGGAGGAATGCAGGGGAAGGACTCACAAAGCCTGTCAATAAAGCTGAAAGACTCCTTTCCACATTACTCTGTAAAAGTGAATATATTTGCAGACTATAAAGTAACAAAAAGTGTTCACCTGTGCAACCACTTGTGATCAGAAATTCTTAACTTTTCCAGGTCTACCACTTCTTCTAGGTGCTGCCCTGATATCCGCAGCAGGGGTGGAGACAACCTGTGCAACGCTTGGCCCTGTTGCCTCTGATGATTTTGGTGTACATCCTCTGGAGAGCTGAGGTCTTGAGGGCCCCGACTTGCTTTGTCTGTCCTCCTGTGGGCCAGCTGCTCAAGGTTGAGGTGGTGGGGGGGGGGTGGTCACAGACAAAGGGGACTCGGGGGGAGAGCACAGCCTCTGGGATTCCTGAGTGGATGACCCAGGGGTGTCCAGCTGCCGTTCCTCCTCCCTTCGGGTGCCCGAGGTCCCCAGCCTGACTCCTTGAGGGGAGGGAGCATCTGGAGGGACGTCAAGGTGCCTGTTTCCCTCTCGCATTGTCACTGCAGGAACTCACCATGGCTACCGCGATAGAGTTCAGGTTTGTGGGCATCTCCACCTTCTGCTGGACTAGGGTCTCCATGGCGTCCACCACCCTCCTCATGGAGAGCCCCCAAACGTGACATGTGGGCACCACTTCATTAGAGAGCAGGCAGACGCACTCCTCTGACTCGTCTGCCACTCTGTTGAGGGCTTCCAACATCTCTCCATAATGTTCCCCCACCTTCTGCTGACTCTCCATGATGAGTTTGAAGGCTGAATCCAGGGGCTCGTTGTCTGACTCGGACCTCACCTCTTCCCCATCAGTCCTCCGACTGCTGGGGAGCTCGGCTGAACACGCCTCCTCCTGCTGCGGACACGTGTCCGTGGGTGACCACCAAACTTTTGTACCTGAGCCTGCTCTAGATCTATGTCCCACCAAGGTGTGTGTCTCTGCGCTGGTGCAGGGTGTGGGTAAGCGCTGTGACGGGTCTCCCAGGCTGCTTATTTCCAGCTCTTCAATGGAGGAGATGTCCTCTTGGCTGGAGGTGAGGATCTGGATGGAGCTGAGGGACTGGCTGGCTGAGGGTGTCAGTCGCTTGGCAGAGCTCCCTGTGAATCAACGTAGAGATGATTAGTGCTTGGCAGCAGAGTCACAAGCAGGAGAGAGAGTACTCACAGTGCATGATCCTCCTGTGGGTGTTCACCGCCAACCTCACTGTTGGTGCAGGTCTGTCACCGCAGGCACGGTACATATCCTCACCAGCCAGCGCAATGCCATGCTCCTCAAATTGAGTGAGGGGCCTAATGTGGGCCACTCCACTCTCGGTCTTGGACCCATCCCTGCTGTTGTGAGCCAGCTTCTCCTGCATGGAAACAGATGGAAAGAATGTGAGCAGGATGCATGGCACTGTGTGGAATGTTTGTGTGGTGAGCGGAGTCATGGACTGGATGTGAATGCTCTAATGGAGATGTGAGGGTGTGTGTGGGAGTTAGTGGTGTTGACCCTTGAGGTGTGAGATCCCTGTGGGTGTGTGATGGGTTTGGGAGTGTGCGAGTTGAGAGGGATGAGGTGGTTGACTTACCCTGGCGGACCGGATGAGACCATTCATCCCCTTTCGGCACTGGGTGGCAGTTCCGCTTTGGCAGGGCGTTGGCGCTGACCACCACTGCCACCACCTCCTGTGCTGGATTGGTGACCTGGCTTGCTGGTCTTTGCCCAGAACAGGGGTATGGGACATTGCAGCGGGCCTCCATTGTGTCCACTAGGCGCTTGAAAGAGGCGTTGCTAAATTTGGGGGCAGCATGTTTCCTCCATTTGGCAACCATCAGTTCCCAGCAGCTTCCTATCCCTTGGAGAGAGCTAACCCTGTGCAGGGGCGGCCATTAAATATGGCGGCAGGATTGCTGAAGTCCTGAGGTGACCGCAGGGCGGGCGAATCAGCGGCCAATGACCCGGGCGTGTTTCCCAGGAATACATTATGAATGAGGCAGGAAGCGCCGGGAATGGAACAATACGGCGTGAAAAAGTGGCCAATTGCGGCCGGCGGGTAAAGTGTCCTTTCTCCCGCCCACTCCGGCACTTGATGCGAATTTGGGACCATTCTTCGCCAAAGATTGACGAGACAGGGAATAAATATGGAAAGTGCTAGAAAAGCTCAGCAGGTCTGGCAGCATCTGTAGAGAGAGAAGTAAAGTTAACGTGCGGAATTCTCCCATCTGGGACTAAGTCGTGAGGCCGGGGCGGGCAAAGGGTGTGTTTCCTGTCGCAGAGGCTGATGGGAATTCCCATAGTACCGCGCGATCCCAGCCTCATTAATTTTGCAGTCAGGCGGTTTCCCGAACTTCTCAAGTGGCGGGCGGGCTGGACAGCGCGTGTCCCGCTGTCGTATCCAGGCACCATTTTTAAAAGGCGTCCGGTCATCACTGACGCACCATCGAAGAAGGAAGAAGGGCCTCCTGAAGAAAGAAGATAGCCCTCTGGGAACGCTCCAAAGCTGGGCGATGGACCTCCTGGAAGACACCGAAACTGGAAGACCCACCTGATAGGTTCTCCCCCTTCCACTGCTGTGTGTTCCAGGGTCCACAGCCACTGGAGGCCTCCATCTGGAACTCTGGAGGCAGCCCTGGGTCCTCTTCTGGTAAGTGCTGATATGCACATGCCACACATTATGTTCTGGACCCCCGTGATTTCCTGCTGGCAATCGGGTTGGGGTTAGGACCAATTCCGGTCAGACCTTTATCTGCATCCCATTAATCAATTGTTAGGATTAAGTAGGTTATATCGGTGTTTGTTGGTGTTAGGAATGAGTTTTAGCTTTAAAGTTTAAGTTTGATTTGTATTTCTGCATCTGTGCGTTAAGAAAAAGGTCAAACTGAGTTTTGGTTTCACTTTAAAAGATGCCTGCATTTCTCATGAGAGTTTTACGACTGTTGCAGTTAAGTTAAACAAACAAGAGTAGAGAAACTGGGCTGTTGCCTAGCAACAGGAGTCCAGAGAGGCAGATCACTCCCACAGACACACACAAGAAACTAGAAGCAGCAGTTTTGATTTATATTTCACCCCTTTCTTGGACTCGCTCAAGTTCTGTCGAAGGGTCATGAGGACTCGAATGTCAACTCTTTCCTTCTCTGCTGATGCTGCCAGACCTGCTGAGTTTTTCCAGGTAATTCTGTTTTAGTTTTGATTTGGAAGCTGTTTGAGTTCAATTGGTTTTGAAAGTAGCTGCCAGGAGACACTGGAGCAAAGGGGACAGAAAGCCAGTCCGAAGCTAAAGAAAAGACCCTTTGGATTTTGATCCAGGGGAGTGGAACAGGAGAAAGACCCAAGAAGGCCTACATGTCAAAGGAAGGGCAAGAACCTGGAAAAGGTCCTGTTAATGAAGTTAAGAGTGAGGGGCGGAGAGAAAGGCTCCAAGCCTCAGATTTAAAGAGACAAAAGCTGCAGAAAGCAGACTTAAAGCAAGAACAGCTTGCAAGAGGCAAGAAGGTCCAAAGAGACAACTGAAGGTCTTTAACTCTTTGCTATGGGCATGTGAAGCAGTGGCGTACTATTGACAGCTGAGTCAGTGACAGAGTGTATGGAAAAAAGCTTGAGTGCTTGTGGTGACCCAGTGGAGAGGAACATCAGAAGGAGAGTTCAAAACCCTGGAGGTGAACCTATGCAGAAGGCATCTGAGACAAAGCCTCAGTTTGGGAGTAGATGCCAACGCAAGTTCTTAGAGAGTGGAGATTGGAAACCCTCGTGTGAAGGATGGAACTCAGTGAAACTGCTTGGCTCACAGTGCGACAAACATCTGGGGGAAGTGGAGAGAGATCCATAGCATCTGGTTGAGGTGGCATCTGTCACTTGGTTTCAGAGTGTGGTGTGTCTGACCACAGGTCACCAATTGGTACACATGGATTGTGAACTTACTGTGGATGTTAGAATGAAAGATAGCTTTTGTAACTTGTGTTATCCTCACAAATCTGTACATATCTGTAAAGCTACAGTTGTGAGCAAAGGAGTATTGTATTTTAGTTCATCTTTTCTAGTTGAATAAATGTTTTATTCTTTTGTTACAAGCTGACTCTGGTGACTCTGTTCAGTAACTCCTCTCCATGTATCTGAACAAAGTTAGGTTCTATCAAGCTGGGTCCCACCCTGGGACCAGGCTTGTCCAGGGGTAACCTCAGATGGGCATCTTAACTCGATGCGAATCAGTTTCACGCCGGCCTCAGGCGAGAATTGCGGCCTGCCATGGTGGCTGTTAGTGGAAGACCCCGCGTCATTTCACGCTGGTGGGAAACCAATATTTGGACTTCCCACCGTATTCTCAAACCCTGGTCGGCATTGAACCCGCCAATGGTGGCATGGGAGAATTTCGACAAAGTTCCGAGGACAATATGAGGAGAGAGGGTGGTGGGAGAATTATAGATTCCCGAGGATAATTTAATGAAACTGAAGTGTTTACTGTGAGCGAGTGCTATCTCAGTTTGAATGGTCAGTGTTGTCACGGTTTGTACAGTGAGTGGTCAGTGTCATCTCAGTGTGAATGGTCAGTGTGGTCTCAGCATGTACAGTGAGTGGTCAGTGTCATCTCAGTGTGAATGGTCAGTGTGGTCTCAGTCTGTAGAGTGAGTGGTCAGTGTTAGAGTCATCGAGTCAGATAGGTCTACAGCACAGAAAAAGGCCTTTCAGCCCATCGAGTCTGTGCCGGTCAAACAAGTACCTAACTATTCTAATCCCATTTTCCAGCACTAGGCCCATAGCCTTGTACGCCATGGCATCGCGAGTGCACATCCAAATACTTCTTAAATGTGATGAGGGTTTCTGCCTCTACCACCCTTTCAGGCAGTGAGTTCCAGATTCCCACCACCCTCTGGGTGAAAAAATTCTTCCTCACATCCCCTCTAAACCTCTTTGTCCCTTACCTTACATTTATGCCCACTGGTTATTGATCCCTCCACCAAGGGGAAAAGTTCCTTCCTGTCCACACCATCTATGCCCCTCATAATTTTATACACCTCAATCATGTCCGCCCCCCTCAATCTCCTCTGATCCAGCGAAAATAACCCCAATCTATCCAATCTCTCCTCATAATTAGAACTCTCCAGCCCAGGCAACATCCTGGTAAATCTCCTCTGCACTCTCTCTAGTACAATCACATCCTTCCTATAATGCAGATTCCAGAACTGCACGCAATACTCTAGCTGTAGCCTAACCAGCGTTTTATACAGTTCCAGCGTAACCTCCCTGCTCTTATATTCTATGCCTCGGCTAATAAAGGCAAGTATCCTGTATGCCTTCTTAACCACCTTACCTACCTGTCCCGCTACCTTAAGGGACCAGTGGACATGTACACCAAAGTCCCTCTGATCCTTGGTATTCCCCAGGGTCCTACTATTCATCGTGTATTCCTGTGCCTTGTTTGTCCTGCCCAAGTGCATCACCTCACACTTATCCACATTAAATTCCATTTGCCACTGATCTGACCAGCCCATCTAAATCCTCCTGTAATCTAAGGCTATCCTCCTCACTATTTACCACCCCACCAATTTTCGTGTCATCCGCGAACTTACTGATTAACCCTCCTACATTCAAGCCTAAATCATTTATATATAACACAAACAGCAAGGGACCCAACACCGATCCCTGTGGAACCCCACAGGACACAGGCATCCAGTCACAAAAACACCCCTCGACCATCGCCCTCTGCTTCCTGCCACTCAGCCAATTCTGGATCTAATTTGCCAAATTGCCTTGGATCCCATGGGCTCTTACCTTCGTTATCAGTCTCCCATGTGGGACCTTATCAAAAGCCTTGCTGAAGTCCAAGTAGACAACGTCAAACGCATTGCCCTCATCTACACACCTGGTCACCTCTTTGAAAAAATTGGTCAGACATGACCTCCCCTTAACAAAACCATGCTGACTGTCCTTGATTAATCACTGCCTCTCCAAGAGTAGAATAATTCTGTCCCTCAGAATTGCTTCCAATAGTTTCACCATCACTGAGGTTAGACTGACTGGCTTGTAGTTCCCTGGTTTATCCCTTCCTCCCTTCTTGAATAACGGTACCACATTGGCTGTCCCCCATTCCTCTGGCACCTCTCCTGTGGCCAGAGAGCTATTGAAAATTATTGCCAGCACCACTGCTATCTCCTCCCTTGCGTCGCTCAACAGCCTGGGATACATTTCATCCGGGCCTGGAGATTTATCTACCTTTAAGCCTGCCAGACCACTTAGAACTTCCTCCCTTTCTATGCTAATTTCTTTAATTATATCACAGTCCTTCTGCCTGATTTTCATACCCATGTCATCCCAGTCACTTGTGAACACTGACACAAAGTATTCATTTAGAAACTACCTACGTCTTCCGGCTCCACACACAAATTAGCACTATGGCCCTTAATGGGCCCTACCAATTCCCTAGTTATCCCCTTACTCTTAATGTACTTGTAAAATAACTTTGGATTTTCCTTTATTTTACCTGCCAATGTTTTTTCATGCTCCTTTTTGCTCTCCTAATTTCCTTTTTTAGTTCCCCCCTTCACGTTTTATACTCCTTTAGGGCTTCCGCTGTTTTGAGCCCTCGGTATCTGCCATAATCCTCCCTTTTTCTCTTTAACCAATTCTGTATATCCCTCGACATCCAGGGTTCCCTGGATTTGTTGGTCCCACCCTTTGTCTTTACTGGAATATGTTGGTCCTGTATTCTCTCTATTTCCTTCTTGAATATGTCCCATTGCTCTGATGCAGATTTACCTAAAAGCAGCTGCTCCCAGTCCATTCTGGCCAAATCATATCTGACCTTATTAAAATCAGCCTTCCCCAGTTAGAACTCTGATTTCTGGCCCATCTAAGTCCTTTTCCATAACAACCTTGAATCTAATGGAGTTATGATCACTATCTGCAAAATGCTCCCCTTCTGATACCTCTACCACTTGCCTGGCTTCATTCCCTAAAATTAAGTCCAGGACCACTGTCCCTCTTGTAGGACCTTCTACATACTGGCTTAAAAAGCTCTCCTGGATGCATTTTAAGAATTCTGCTCCCTCTGAACCTATCACACTATGACTAACCCAGTTAATGTTGGGAAAGTTGAAATCCCCCACTGTTACTACCCTACTTTTTTAACACTTCTCTGAAATCTGCCTACATATCTGCTCTTCTATTTCTCTCTGTTTGGGGGCCTATAGTACACTCCCAGCAATTTGATTGCTCCTTTTTTGTTTTTCAGTTCTACCCATATGGCTTCATTTGAGGAGCCTTCTAAGATGTCATCACTCCTTACTGCTGTAATTGCTTCCTTGATCAATATTGTGATACCCCCTCCTCTTTTACCTCCTTCCCTGTTTTGCCTGAAGACCCTATATCCTGGAATATTGAGCTGCCAATCCTGCCTCTCTCTCAACCATGTCTCTGTGACCGCAATGACATCATACATCCATGTGGTAATTGTGCCCTCAATTCATCTGCCTTATTTGTCAGACTCCTTGCATTAAAATAAATACCATCCAACCTTGCCAAACTCCCTTGTGCCTTAACTGGCCTATAATTTCTGTGCCTTCCAGACTCACTTACTCTCTCTTCTAATTTTGGCTGAGCATCTCCCCCTGTTGAACCTCCTCTCAGGATCCCATCCCCCTGTCAAGTTAGTTTAAACCCTCCACAACAGCACTAGCAAACCTCCCCGCAAGGATATTGGTCCCATTCCGGTTCAGGTGCAACCCGTCCACCTTGTACAGGGTCCCACTACCCCCAGAAACAGTCCCAATGTCCCAGAAATCTAAATCCCTCCCTCCGGCACCATCTCTCCAGCCACACATTCACCTGGACTAACCTTCTATTTCTATACTCACTAGCGCGTGGCACCAGAAGTAATCCGGAGATTATTACCTTTGAGGTCCTGTTTTTTTAATCTGCTTCCTAGCTCCCTAAATTCTGCTTGCAGTACCTCATCCCTCTTTCTACCAAGTCATTGGTACAAATATGTACTACAACTTCGGACTGTTTGCCCTCCCCCTTTAGAATGCCCTGCAGTAATTCAGTGACATCCTTGACCCTGGCACCAGGGAGGCAACATACCATCCTGGAGTCACGTCTACAGCCGCAGAAATGCCTGTCTGTTCCCCTTACTATCGAGTCTCCTACCACTATTGCTCTTCCCCTCTTTTTCCTCCCAACCTGTGTAACAGAGCCACTCACAGAGCCATGAGTGTGGCTGCACTCCCCAGAGGAACTGTCGCTCTCACCGTTTTCCAACACAAAAATACGGTTCTCGAGTGAGATGCACCCTGGGGATTTCCTGACTACCTGCCTGACACCTTTCTTCTGACTAATGGCCACCAACTCCCTCTCTGTCTCACTTCCGTAAGCTGTGGGGTGACCACGTCTAAAAACGTGCTATCCATGAAACTCTCAGCCTCAGTGCTTCCAGCTGCCACTCAAGCTCTGAAACTGGGAGCTCAAGTAGCTGCAGCTGGTGACACTTCCTGCACACGTGGTCTGTCAGAGCTCAAGGAGCGTCTAGGACTTCCCACGTATTGCAGGTGGTACATAACACGGGACTGAGCTGCCCTGCCATGCCTCTAGTTTTTAAAAAAACCCTTACTTTAAGTTAAATACAGTGTAAAAAATGTTGTTATTTATGTACTTTAAATAAAAACTAAAACTCTTACCTTTCCTTAACTTAATCTATTTTAGACTGGAAAGAAAAAACAGGAGAAAATCACTTACCCACTACCCGCCGATCAGCTCTCACCTCTGTGCTGATGGCACTTCATGATGCTTCCCTGCTCTCACTCTGGTTCTGATCTCTCTGCCGCTCTCTCGCATTTGTTTTTTTCAACAAGAACTGACTGCAGGACGCTCTTCCCAGAGACTGTTGTCTCAGCATGAATGGTCAATGTGGTCTCAGTGTGTATAGTGAATGGTCAGTGTGGTCTCAGTGTGTACAGTGAGTGGTCATTGTGGTCTCAGTGTGTACAGTGAGTGGTCAGTCTGGTCCCAGTGTGTACAATGAGCGGCCAGTGTGGTCCCAGTTTGTACAGTGAGTGGTCAGTGTGGTCTCAGTGTGCACAGTGAATGGTCAGTGTGGTCTCAGTGTGTACAGTGAGTGGTCTGTGTGGCCTCAGTGTGCACAGTGAATGGTCAGTGTGATCCAGTGTGTACAGTGAGTGGTCATTATGGTCTCAGTGTGCACAATGAGTGGTCAGTGTGGTCTCAGTGTTTAGAGTGAATGGTCAACGTGGTCCCAGTGTTTACAGTGAATGGTTAGTGTGGTCTCAGTGTTTACAGTGAGCGGTTAGTGGTCTCAGTGTGTACAGTGAGTGGCCAGTGGTCTCAGTGTGTACTGTGAGTGGTCAGTGCGATCTCAGTGTGTACAGTGAATGGTCAGCACATTCTCAGTGTGTACAGTGAGTGGTCAGTGTGGTCTCAGTGTGCACAGTGAGTGGTCAGTGCAGTCTCAGCATGTACAGTGAGTGGTCAGTGTGGTCTCAGTGTGTAGAGTGAGTGGACAGCGCAGTCTCAGTGCGTACAGTGAGTGGTCAGTATGGTCTCAGTGTGTAGAGTGAGTGGTCAGTGCAGTCTCAGTGTGTACAGTGAGTGGTCAGTGTGGTCTCAGTGTGCACAGTGAGTGGTCAGTGTGGTCTTAGTGTGAACAGTGAGCAGTCAGTGGTCTCAGTGTGTACAGTGAGCGGTCAGTGGTCTTAGTGTGTACAGTGAGCGGCCAGTGGTCTCAGTGTGTACAGTGAGTGGTCAGTGTGGTCTCAGTGTGCACAGTGAGTGGTCAGTGGTCTCAGTGTGTACAGTGAGAGGTCAATGCGGTCTCAGTGTGCACAATGAATGGTCAGCGAGTTCTCAGTGTGTACAGTGAGTGGTCAGTGCAGTCTCAGTGTGTACAGTGAGTGGTCAGTGCAGTCTCAGTGTGTACAGTGAATGGTCAGTGGTCTCAGTGTGTACAGTGAATGGTTAGTGGTCTCAGTGTGTAAAGTGAGTGGTCAGTGTGGTCTCAGTGTGTACAGTGAATGGTCAGCGTGGTCTCAGTGTGTATAGTGAGTGGTCATTGTGGTCTCAATGTGTACAGTGAGCGGTCAGTGGTCTCACTGTGTACAGTGAGTGGTCAGTGCTGTCTCACTGTTTACAGTGAGTGGTCAGTGGGGTCTCAGTGTGCACAGTGAGTGATCAGTGTGGTCTCAGTGTGCACAGTGAGTGGTCAGTGCTGTCTCAGTGTGTACAGTGAGTGGTCAATGCGGTCTCAGTGTGCACAGTGAATGGTCAGCGCGGTCTCAGTGTGTACAGTGAGTGGTCAGTGTGGTCTCAGTGTGTACAGTGAGTGGCCAGTGTGGTCTCAGTGTGTACAGTGAATGTTTAGTGGTCTCAGTGTGTACAGTGAGTGGTCAGTGCAGTCTCAGTGTGTACAGTGAATGGTCAGTGGTCTCAGTGTGTACCGTGAATGGTTAGTGGTCTCAGTGTGTAAAGTGAGTGGTCAGTGCGGTCTCAGTGTGTACAGTGAATGGTCAGCGCAGTCTCAGTGTGTACAGTGAGTGGTCAGTGTGGTCTCAATGTGTACAGTGAGCGGTCAGTGGTCTCACTGTGTACAGTGAGTGGTCAGTGCTGTCTCACTGTGTACAGTGAGTGGTCAGTGTGGTCTCAGTGTGCACAGTGAGTGGTCAGTGCTGTCTCAGTGTGTACAGTGAGTGGTCAGTGCTATCTCAGTGTGTACAGTGAGTGGTCAGTGTGGTCTCAATGTGCCCAGTGAGTGGTCAGTGTGGTCTCAGTGTGTACAGTGAGTGGTCAGTGCTGTCTCTGTGTGTACAGTGAATGGTTAGTGGTCTCAGTGTGTACAGTGAGTGGTCAGTGCAGTCTCAGTGTGTACAGTGAATGGTCAGCGCGGTCTCAGTGTGTACAGTGAGTGGTTAGTGTGGTCTCAATGTGTACAGTGAGCGGTCAGTGGTCTCACTGTGTACAGTGAGTGGTCAGTGCTGTCTCACTGTGTACAGTGAGTGGTCAGTGTGGTCTCAGTGTGCACAGTGAGTGGTCAGTGTGGTCTCAGTGTGCACAGTGAGTGGTCAGTGCTGTCTCAGTGTGTACAATGAGTGGTCAGTGTGGTCTCAGTGTGCCCAGTGAGTGGTCAGTGTGGTCTCAGTGTGTACAGTGAGTGGTCAGTGCTGTCTCTGTGTATACAGTGAGTGGTCAGTGTGGTCTCAGTGTGTACAGTGTGTGGTCAGTGCGGTCTCAGTGTGTACAGTGAGTGGTCAGTGCGGTCCCAGTGTGCAAAGTGCGTGGTCAGTGCAGTCTCAGTGTGTACAGTGAGTGGTCAGTGTGGTCTTAGTGTGTACAGTGAGTTGTCAGTACGGTGTCCGTGTGTTCAGTGAGTGGTCATTGCTGTCTCAGTGTGTTCAGTGAGTGGTCAGTGTAGTCTCAGTGTGTACTGTGAGTGGTCATTGTGGTCTCAGTGTGTACAGTGAGTGGTCAGTGTGGCCTCTGTGTGTACAGTGAGTGGTCAGTGTGGCCTCAGTGTGTACAGTGAGTGGTCAGTGCTGTCTCAGTGTGTACTGTGACTGGTCAGTGTGGTCTCAGTGTGTATATTGAGTGGTCAGTGCAGTATCAGTGTGTTCAGTGTGTGGTCAGTGTGGTCTCAGTGTGTACTGTGAGTGGTCAGTGTGGTCTCAGTGTGTATATTGAGTGGTCAGTGCAGTGTCAGTGTGTACAGTGAGTGGTCAGTGTGGCCTCAGTGTGTACAGTGAGTGGTCAGTGCGGTGTCAGTGTGTACAGTGAGTGGTCAGTGCAGTCTCAGTGTGTACAATGAGTGGTCAGTGTGGTGCTCCCGAAATGGGAGGAAATGATTGACCTGGTTAGGCAATTGGCTGAGCAACAGGACTCAGAGCGCGGGATCATGGACAGGTTCTACTGTGACCAATGGAGTCCCACAGGGAATTGTGCTGGGCCTAAGCTATTCACTGTTTCGATTAACGACTTAGACGATGGGATGGAGAGCCACATATCCAAGGTTTCCGTTAACACAATGATAGACAATATTGTAAGCAGTGTGGATGAAAGCATAAAATTACAGAGATATTGTAAATGGGAAAAACCGAACTTCCAAGTTGACAAATATGAGGGCAAGACACTGAATGATGTGTAACCAGGTCTATCAGGCACAGAAATACATTCATTAACACCAGTGAGTAATCTTCATAATAAAACTCACAGCATCACACAGTCACATACTGAAGTTGGGGAATATAATTGGATATCTGTTGTTAACCAATTGCGAGTCACTGTTAGCATGACATTGCAAAATCTCAGCTACCTGAGCTCTGCTTAGTAACAATTACAAAACCACAGCAGTTGTCCAAGGTGACAGTGCAGAGCTGGAAAACTCGACAGCCTGTATTGATTGTTAAGTTCCAGCATGTGGGCTAGCTGCCTGTGATTGAGAATGAGATATAAAGCCTCGTCCCTCGCTCGAGGTTGGCAATCCGAAGCTGCATCTCCCCCTCTGGGGTGAGTCATCACCCAGGCTCAATGCCTTTTACCTCTTTCTTCATGTCCTCACTTAACTCACCTTGCTCATATATTATTTCTCGACAGTGTTGCCGCACTTGTCCTCTGGGCTCAGAGACTTGAGCTGCTGGGCTCAGGGACACGGTACACTTTGCTGGCTTCGTTTCGGTTCGATATCTGAACCTTCCACTTTTAACACTTTCTCAGCTTCTGAGGGCAGGCTTTCAAGGCTCTCTGCAAACGCCTTTAACTTCCTTCCCTTTCTGAAAATACAACAATTACTTGCCTTTATATAACACCTTTAACAGGACTTAAAAAAGAACTCAAAGTGCTTAACGGAGTGGATACCAATTCAAATCTGGCACCGAGCTGCAGAAAGGGGTATTAGGGCTGGATGATCAAAAGTTTGGCTGAAGACATAAGTAGTGAAGAGTGTCTAAAATGAGGAAAGGAAGAGGCTTTGTGGAGCAGTGGGTAGTGTTCCTACCTCTGAGCCAGAGGGCCTGGGGTAAAGGCCCAATCGAGGGCTTGATGGCCACGGGAGGTGTGTTCATAACATTGCCAGGCAGGTGGATTATCAACCTGCAGATCCACCCAAAATGCCTCTGGCAGGCAGTAAGAGCAGGAGAGTCTCCTGGTCAGCCCCGAACCCTGTGGCAGCTGCAGTGCAACAGCCTCCCCAGGCTAAAAGATTCCACGTGCAAGCTCTCGCCATGGGCTGCAGTCTGCGGCAAGCATCCTCCTCACCTTGAGGGATGGTGAGCCAAGAGGCAGGGAGATGTAGGGAGGGAATTCCAGATCTCGAGGCTTGAGTCAACTGAAGGCACAGCCAAAAACTGTGGAACAAATAAGAGCGAGGTTGCTCAAGGGGACCAGAATTGGCAACGCGCAGATATCACAGAGGTTTGTGGAGTTGAAGGAGGTTAGGCGGGGAGAGTTGAGAGCATGGAGTGATTTAAAAGCAAGGGTGAGAGTTTTTAAATTGAGGGATTGCTGCACCAGGAGCCAATGTAAATCAGCAGACGGAAGGGAGGTAGGTGAGCTGGACTTGATTTGAGCTAAGAGATGGACCACAGAGATTTAAATGACCTCAAGTTTACAGGTGGTTGAATGTGGGAGACTGTCCAGTATCGCCTTCGGATGATCAAGTCTCGAGGCAGGAATGATATGGGCAAACGTTTCAGCAACAGAGCAGTGGGGACAAGGTTAAAGATATTTTAGAGGTAGAAATAGGCAGTCTCAGTAATGGAGTGAATATGTGGCAGGAAGTTCACCTCAGGGTCGAAAATACCACCCAAGGTTGTGAAAAGCCTGGTCCAGCCTCAGACAGCTGCCAGAAAAGCTTCTGATTTTGGGTGAGCAAAGCAAAAGGGAATTGGAATTGAGTTGGAACAGGCATGATGGGCCGAACGATCTCCTCCTGTGCTGTACAATTCCCTGATTCTATGACCAAAGTGAATCAGACTTTGGGCCCATTATCAATTGTAACCAATCAAGGTGGTCAGTTCAATCAGTTCAGTGGAGAGATGGTGATGTTGTGTAATGTTATGATAATGTTACTGTACTAGTAACCCAGAGGTTCAGGCTAATATTCTGGGTCATGAGTACAAATCCCACAGCGGCAGCTGGTGGAATTTAAATTCAATCAATAAAATCTGCATTTGAAAGCTAGTCTCAGTAATTGCGACCATGCCAACTATTATTGATGACCTTAAAAGCCCCATCTGGTTCACTAATGCCCTTCAGGGAAAGAAATTTGCCGTCCTTACCTGGTCTGGCCTACATGTGACTCCAGACCCACAGTGATGTGGTTAACTCAACTGCCCTCAGAAATGGCCTAGCAAGTGCTCATTTCAAGGGCAGTTAGGACTGGGAAACAAATGCTGGCCTTGCCAGCGATGCCCACACCCCATGAAAGAATAAAGACAAACTTTAAGGGGTGTGTTTTAAACTGCTGTCCATCTCTATTCATCATGAGACAGGATTTGGTGTATACGCTGTATACACTGCCAATAGCACAGGACAGCAGTCCTACAGGTCAGACATGTCTAAATGACCTCCCAGTCACTATTTAGACATAAAATAGCCTTGCCTTCAGATAAAGCACTCGCATTATTGTTCTGAGGCGAGAGTGACTGCCCTTGACATCAAGGCCACATTTGACCAAGTGTGGCATCAAGGAGCCCTAGCAAAACTGGAATCAATGGAAATCAGGTGGAAAACTCTAACACAAAGGAAAATGGTTGTGGTTGTTGGAGGTCAATTATCTCAGTTCCAGGACATCACTGCAGGAGTTCCTCAGGGTAGTGTCCTCGGCCCAACCATCTTCAGCTGCTTCATCAATGACCTTCCTTCCATCATAAGGTCAGAAGTGGGGATGTTCGCTGATGATTGCACAATGTTCAACACCATTCATGATTCCTCAGATACTGAAGCAGTCCATGTCCAAATGCAGCAAGACCTGGACAATATCCAGGCTTGGGCTGACAAGCGGCAAATAACATTCGCACCACACAAGTGTCAGGCAAGAGAGAATCTAACCACCCCCCCTGATGTTAAATGACATTACCATCACTGAATCCCCACTATCAACATCCTGGGGGGTTCCCAATGACCAGAAACTGAACTGGACTAGCCATATAAATACTATGGCTACAAGAGCAAGTCAGAGGCTAGGAATCATGTGATGAGTAGCTCACCTCCTGACTCCCCAAAGCATGTCCACCATCTACAAGGCACAAGTTAGAAGTGTGATGGAATTCTCTCCACTTGCCTCAGTGAGTGCAGCTCCCACAACACTCAAGGAGCTTGACACCATCCAGGACAAAGCAGCCTGCTTGATTGGCACACCATCCACAAACATTCACTCCCTCCATTAGCGATGTACAGTAGTAGCAGTGTGTACCATCTACAAGATGCACTGGAGGAATTCACTAAGGCTCCTTCGACAGCACCTTCCAAACCCACGACCACCCCCATCTAGAAGGACAAGGGCAGCAGATAGATGGGAACACCACCACCTGGAAGTTCCCCTCCAAGTCACTCACCATTCTGACTTGGAAATATATCGCAGTTCCTTCACTGTCGCTGGGTTAAAATCCTGGAACTCCCTCCCTAACTGCACTGTGGATGTACCTACACCACATGGACTGCAGCGATTTAAGAAGCGGCTCACCACCACCTTCTCAAGGGCAACTTAGGGATGGGCAATAAATGCTGGCCCAGCCAGCGAAGCCCACATTCCATGAATGAATTTTGAAATAAAATCCTTGTGGTATAATTGGTTTGTTTGCGATAAGCCAGAAGAATGTAACATTGTGGACGAGACATTAAATCAAGACCCCATTTGCCCTCTCAGTTGGACATTGAAGGTCCAATGCCACTATTTTAAGAAGAACAGGGGAGTTCTCCCCATTGTCGTGCCAAATAATTATCCCTCAATTGAGATCACCAGAAAAATATATAAGTGATGTGCACATTGCGTCAATGCTTTTGGTGGGAATTTTGCTGATCCCAATTTAGCTGTGGTTTCTTACATTAAAACTGTAACTTCACTTCAGAAGCACTTCATTGGCTATAAAGTGCTTTGGGACATCCTGCAGCCATGAAAGATGCCATATTCTTGATTTATGCAATGGTATCTCCAGCTCATCAGGGGAGTTTGATGGAGCACGGCTGACTCATATCACTTCAGAAAACCAGTCCTGAAAGAACATCAAAATAATCGCTTGAAATAAAAAAAAGTTTTGTTAGCAGAAAAAAATATGCCAGGGCAGCAGAAAATGGTAATGTTTCAGATTTCTAAAAAAAAAATATTTACGAGAGTATAATTGGCAGCCTTTAGACTGGGTCCTGGACTTCATTAAAAGTGAATGAACTAGAGGGCCATTTTCTCCATGATATATGAGCCAGTTAAAATCTTCAACAAGAACAGAGAGATCCATACTGAATAGTGAGTTACTGAATATTTAAAGTACACAGTCAGTGACCTCACCGCAAGATACCTGATTGAAAAAGCAATCTCTGGGCCATGAGGCAGAATAAGAAGATCAGAAGAAATCTTAAGGCCTTTTTGATTCAAACCATCCCGGCAGTGTAAAGGGGGTTTTACACTGTACCTAATCCCGTGCTGTACCTGTCCTGGGAGTGTTTGATGGGAACAGTGTAAAGGGGGTTTTACACTGTACCTAATCCAGTGCTGTACCTGTCCTGGGAGTGTTTGATGGGGACAGTGTAGAGGGAGCTTTACTCTGTATCTAACACCGTGCTGTACCCGTCCTGGGAGTGTTTGATGGGGACGGTGTAGAAGGAGCTTTACTCTGTAGCTAACCCCGTGCTATACCTGCCTTCGGAGTGTTTGATGGAGACAGTGTAGAGGGAGATTTACTCTGTAGCTAACTCCATGCAGTACCTGCCGTGGGAGTGTTTGATGGGACAATATAGAGGGAGATGTACTCTATATCTATCCCTGTGCTGTACCTGTCCTGGGAGTGTTTGATGGAGACAGTGTAGAGGGAGATTTACTCTGTATCTAACTCCATGCAGTATGTGCCGTGGGAGTGTTTGATGGGACAATATAGAGGGAGATTTACTCTTTATCTAACCCCATGTTGCACCTGCCCTGGGAGTGTTTGATGGGACAGTGTAGAGGGAAATTTGCTCTTTATCTAATCCCGTGCTGTACCTGCCCTGGGAGTGTTTGTTGGGACAGTGTAGAGGGAGCTTTACTCTGTATCTAACCCTGTGCCATACCTACCCTGGGAGTATATGATGGAGACAGCGTAGAGGGAGCTTTATTCTGTATCTAACCCCGTGCTGTACCTGCTCGGGGAGTGTTTGATGGGACAGTGTAGAAGGAGCTTTACTCTGTTTCTAACCCCACGCTGTGCCTGTACTGGGAAAGTTTGATGTGGACAGTGCAGAGGGAGATTTACTCTGTACCTAACCCCATGCTGTACCTGCTCGGGGAGTGTTTGATGGAGAAAGTTTAGAGAGAGATTTACTCTGTATCTAACCCCATGCAGGGAGTGTTTGATGGAGACAGTGTAGAGGGAGATTTACTCTGTGTCTAACCCTGTGCTGTACCTGTCCTGGGAGTGTTTGATGGGGAAGGTGTAGAGTGAGCTTTACTCTGTATCTGACCCTGTGCTGTACCCTCTCTGGGTGTGTTTGATGGAGACAGTTTAGAGGGAGCTTTACTCTGTATCTAACCCTGTGCTGTACCCTCTCTGGGTGTGTTTGATGGAGACAGTGTAGAGGGAGATTTACTCTGTGTCTAACCCCGTGCTGTACCTGTCCTGGGAGTGTTTGATGGAGACAGTATAGAGAGAGCTTTACTCTTTATGTAACTTGCTGTGTGGGTGTTTGACAATAGAAGCAGTTGGAGGAATGTGAAGATATTTTTTGAACTGCCTGAAAGGTTGATGGACACAGATTCTATCACTGCTTTCATAAAGGAAATTGAATAAATACTTGAAAAGAATAATCTTGCAGGAGTATGGGGAGCAAATGAGAGGCATGTCATTAACTAGCTAGCTCCTTTAAAGTGCTGGCACAGATATGATAGGCTGAATGATCCAATTCTATGCTTTGCGATTCTGTGATTCGACTGTTTCTTTACCCCATGGTAACAAAGAATTTTATTAGAATTCAAAATTGCACCATAACAATTCAAATTGAGGCTGAAATCCTTATCAATGCTTCTGTTACTTCAAGGTTCAACCTCTCCAGTCGTCTTGCCCCACCTTTTCTAAAATTCCCTCATATATAACTGCTCTCATCCCAAATCCCACTCACCCATCACACATGGAGCACCAACTCTTCATTGATAGTGCACTAAATTCCAAAATCTTTGTCCTGGTTTAACAATTATTCTCTGGCCTCACCCTGTCCCGCACAACCTTCTTTATTCTAATCCAGACCCACTGCCCTACCGGCACCCTTGGGTGCTCAGATTTTGCCCCCCCCCCCCCCCCCCTCACCCGCCATGAAACCTGACTTGTCCCTCTGAAGTAGAACTGTCAACTGTCTCAGCTTTACTCTTTGGAACCCCCTCGCTTAACTTCACAAGCTGAACTGGAGAATGTTTCAGAGGGAAAGGGGCTAAAACACCTCCCTTGATGCTAGGTTATTTTATTGACATCAGTCCTATTACTTATGGTTCACACAGGGTTAAACTTGGTTCACTGATGGACCTTGACCTAGATTGATTTATATATACAATATAACTCCACCAGGAGAGTGTAGAGATGCAGTACCGTTCATTAAAGCTTTGACATGTGGTTTTTATTGCTGCTATTTTTCTTGGCTGAGGACATGCCAAAGGTCACCCAAAGTGCTCTGGGATGGATAGATTGTTCCTAAGAAGGTGGTCAAGCCTTTTCAATTCAATTACAAGAGTGCTGGGGATCATCTGAAGGTCTTTGTTTCATTGGCAGCTTTGACAGAGTTTCAATTTCCCTTGTTCCGACATAACTCCAAAGAATATTAGGGGAATATTTAATGGCAGCTTTCCTCAGGTCATTTGACAGCAGTCTGCAAAACTTACACAGGAATAGCGGAACCATCATGTAACAATAAAAACAACTTGTACTTGTACAACTTGTGATGCAGTGGGTAATGTTCCTACCTCTGGCACAAAAACTCCAGGTTCCAGTCCTACTCCAGGACTTGAAGGCCCAATGTTGTGTTCACAATATGGTTAAACATGTTGATTATCAGCCTGTAAATCTTTCCAATAAGTCTGATAGCAGGTGGGACAGTTTTCTGGTCAGCCTTACTGCAGAAGGCAACATCAAAGCATTACAGCCCGTTGCCAAGCATAATCATGGACTAATCCAATGGAAGTCCATGGTTGACAAGGCTCTCTTAGGGCCTGGTACCTGAAGTAGGAGGATATATAAAGCACCTTTAACGTAATATAATGTCTGTACTTGGTAAGCCACATAGCAACCTGATTACCATGCAGGCTGTTCACAGATTGATCCCTGTAAGATACTGAACACATGTGGTTCTTTAAAAACATTCAAGGGTACAAGCCGTGCACCAAGAATAAAGCTTAAAGGGAACATTGGTCCCAAGGTGCTTCACAGGAGTGTTTGACACAAAATTTGGACAGATGATCAAAAGCTTGGCCAAAGAGGAATGTTTACAAAGCATCTTAAAGGAGGAGCGAGGGGTGGAGGGGTTTAGTTAGGGGCGGGGATTCCAGAGCTCAGGGTCAAGACAGCCAAAGATGTGGCCACCAATGGTGCTGCGATGAAAATTAGGGATGCATAAGATGCTAGAATTGGAGGAGCGCATATTCTAACAGGTGGTGTAGGTTTGGATAATGTTGCAGAGATAGGGAGTGGAGGGGTCATGGAGAGATTTGAACACAATGACCAGGATTTTGCATTTGAAGTTTTGCCAGGCCTGAAGCCAATGTCGCTCAACAAGTACAAAGGTGATAGGAGCCTCTCCTTCAAGTTCCAATATACGTAAAGTTTTTGAACAAGAGAAACAGCTTTATCCCATCCCAAGGCACTGCAGTTAAGTATATAGTTAGTGTAAGTGCTCTTGCCACTAATCACTGTAATCAATGTATCTGTTAACTGTCCAATAAATCTGACCAGCAGTCAATAATCAGTGCCATATTCTGATAAAAATCTATAAAATGGCATGACATCATGTGATATATTCAGTAAGAAAAAATACAGCCACGCGAGTTCTCCTCCAGAGAAGGAATGATGCAGGAGTGACCTAATAGACTTCTACAAGATTATCAACGTGTTTGAGAAGACAGAAACAGAGAAACTCTTTCCCCTTTTTAAAAAATTCATTCACGGGATGAGGGCTTCACTGGCTGGGTCAGCATTTATTGCCCATCCCTAATTGCCCTTGAGAAGGTGGTGGTGAGCTGCCTTCTTGAACCGCTGCAGTCCATGTGGTGTAGGTACACCCACAGCACTGTTAGGGAGGGAGTTCTAGGATTTTGACCCAGTGACAGTGAAGGAACAGCCGATATATTTCCTAGTCAGGATGGTGAGTGACTTGGAGGGGAACTTCCAGGTGGTGATATTCCCATCTACCTGCTGCCCTTGTCCTTCTAGATGGTAGTAGTCAGTGTTCGTGGGTTTGGAAGGTGCTGTCGAAGGAGCCTTGGTGAGTTGCTGCAGTGCATCTTGTAGATGGTGCACACTGCTGCTACTGTGTGTCAGTGGTGGAGGGAGTGAATGTTTGTGGATGTGGTGCCAATCAAGCGGCTGCTTTGTCCTGGACAGTGTCAAACTTCTTGAGTGTGGGTGAGATCAGAACTAGGGGCACTAAATAAAAGGTCAACTGTAATAAATCCAATAGAGAGTTCAGGAAAAACTTTATAAAGGGAATGGTTTGAGTGCGGAACTCGCTGCCACATGGAATAGTTGAGGCAATTAGCGTTAACACATTTAAGGGGAAGTTGAATAAGCAAATAAGAGAGAAAGGAATAGAAGGATAAGCTGATACAGTCAGAGGAAGCGAAAAGACTGGGAAGCAGCTTAGGTAGAGCATCATGCAGCATGGATCATTTGAGGTGAATGTTCTGTTTCTCTGCTTTGCATTCTATTTTTTCACTACATTCAGCTAGATATTGGGTAAGTAAAGGAACACCGTAGGTAGCAGGGTGGGAGGGTTATACGTTGTTCCATCAAACACACCCACATTAGGTATAGCATGGGTTAGATGAAAGCCCCTCTACACTGTTCCGTCAAACTCTCCCAGGGTAGGAATGGTTTAGTTGTAAACTAAAGTTCTCTCTATGTGCTGTAGTCTCAAATATGATATTTGTGCTGTGATTTCCAAGTCAGGAAAATCAGGTTGGATGTCTAAAGGGCGGCTGAGCTTGTACTTCCTGCCTTCTGTTCGACTCCGTCTTGCCCTCATGATTGCTTCCCCCTCCCCCGCTCCCTGGGCCTACTACCTTTGCTGTCAAGCTACCTCAGGGCGCCCAGCTGGTACTTGCTGATCACCATCTAAAGCGGACTAAGATCCAACTGCAGTTGGGGACTGGGCCTACCTGTTTCAGCACAGGTATTGTTCCCTATGTCCAGTGAGGATGACAAGACAGGGGCATTAGCAGCCATGTCTCTCCTCCCTGGTTGTACTGTGAGAGACAAAGAGGGGGGATTTAACACTGAACTCTGCATAATATTAGATACAGCAGGAGCTAAAGGGTTGCAATGAGAAGCACTGCTGTGCCTTCAGCTACCTTGGGCCTAAGCTCTGGAATTCTCTCTCTAACCCTCCCCATCTAGCTACGAGGAGAGATTGGATAGGTTGGGGTTATTTTCCTTAGAACAAAGGAGGCTGAGAGGTGACTTGATTGAGGTGTACAAAATTATGAGGGGAATAGATGGAGTGGACAGGATAAAATTGTTTCCCTTGATGGAGAATTCTAGAACCAGGGGACATCGATTCAACATAAGTGGCAGAAGGTGTAGGGGGGACATGAGGAAGAACTTTTTTATGCAGAGGGTAGTGGGTGTCTGGAATTCGCTGCCCAAGTTGGTGGTAGAGGCAGAAACTCTAAACTCTTTTAAAAAGTACCTGGATCTGCACCTAAAGTGCTGTAAGCTGCAGGGCTATGGGCCGGGTGCAGGAAGGTGGGATTAGAAAGGGCACCTGGGTGTCCTCGTGCTGGCATGGACAAGATGGGCTGAATGGCCTCCTTCTGTGCTGTAACTTTTCTATGCTTCTATGGTTCTATCTCTCTCCTCCTTTATGACACTTCTTAAAACCTCTCTTTAGCCAAGCTTTTTGGTTGCTGTCCTAATGTACCCTTCCTTTGCTGTACACCAATTTCTGATAACTTTTCTTTGAAGTGTGTCAGAACATTTTATTACATTAAAAGTGCTTCATAAATATAAACTAACTAATTTAATGTAATTTTCAACTAAACAAAAGCTTGGTGAACAGCTGTTCCCTGGTTCTTTCTGCATTGGAACACTTTGACCAATCAGAGTCAGCCTGCCTGGTTTGAATTTAAACAAAAGCTTGGCAGTTAACTGTTCCCTGCTGCTTTCTCGGTGGCAAAGCCTCGACCAATCAGAGTTCACAGGCCCACCAATCAGCACCCTGTCCTCATGCAGTATAAATTGTTGTTCGCTTTGAAATTTAGTATTCTTGTGAATCTGTCCTGATGAGTGCAAGATACAAAGCTTTGACAGTATGTCTCTTTTTTTCAGAAATGCTCAAGTTCTGTGCTATGAAGTGATTATTTATAAATATAAGTTGTTGATTTTTGGAGAGGGAGGGGGTTCAATTTTATGAATGACGATCAGTGATAATCGCAAAATGCACCAAAGAAAATATTTCCATTCACAGCAAGGAAATCACCTTGTACTCTGAAGGCTCCAGAGAATTCAAGGTCCCTGTTTTAGTTAAAAAAAACTTTATTTAAAATTTGTTTTTAATCCTCTGCTAAAAGTAATTCAGTGAACATGCACCCAGCAGCTTTTTAAAAATTACTTCTTGTGTCGCTGGCTAGGCCAGCATTTATTGCCCATCCCTAATTGCCCCTTGAGAAGGTGGTGGTGAGCTGCCTTCTAGAGCCGCTGCAGTCCCTGTGGTGTAGGTACACCCACGGTGCTGTTAGGGGAGGGAGTTCCAGGATTTTGACCCAGCGACAGTGAAGGAACGGCGATATATTTCCAAGTCAGGATGGCTTGCAGGTAGCGGTGTTGCCATGCATCTGCTGCCCTTGCCCTTCTAGTTGGTGGAGCTTCAGAATCATGACTTGGAGCATCTCACAAGATAAAGGCATAAATTATCGAGTCCGTTTAAGAATGAGTCGGTTGCTAACTGTGACTCAGTGGGCAGCTGCTTCACCCCTGAATCAGAACATTGCGGGTTTGAGTCTCACTCCAGGCAGTTGAGTACAAAAATCTGCGTTGGCATTTCTGCTCCAGCTGCATTTTCAGAGATGTGACCTTTCAGCTGAGGTGTTAGACGAAGGTCCTGGTCCCTCACAGGTGGATGTAAAAGATGCCATGGCCCTATTTTGAAGACGAGTAGAGTTTTCCGCAATGTCCTCCCCAGTATTTATCCCTCAATCAACATCACTGAAAAATGGACTATCTGGTCATTACTGACCTTACATGCAACTGTTTTTCTATTAAGTAAACTAATAAAAATTTATTTTAATTCATATTTATTAAATGATGAAAACTAAAACTTCTCAAACTCCATTTGATTATTACATTATAACAGAATTTGAGATTGAACTCATTTGAAACTATTGTTTCTTGTGGTGGAGGATGTCCAGAACAAGGGGGTGTTACAGTAAAATTGGAGCCAGGCTATTGAGGGGGGATGTCAGGAAGCACTTTGTCATGTAAAGGGTCGTGGAAACCTGGAACTCTGTCCCCTGGAAAACAGCTGAGGCCTGAGTGTGATTGGTCCTTTTGCACTGAGATTGAGAGGTTTTTGTTAGGTCAGGATATTAAGGGTGACAGAACCAAGTCAGGTATGTGGAGTTAAGGTACAGATCAGCCCTCTTGGGGAAATGGTGGCATACTGGTAATGTCACTGGGCTAACAATCTAGGAGGCCAGGTTAATGTTCCACGGGGCATGGGTTCAATTCCCACCACGACAGCTAGTGGAGTTTAAATTGGATTAACAAACCTGGAATTATAAAGGAAGCCTCAGTAATGGTGACCATGACAACTGTCGCTGATTGCCATAAACACCATCAATGCTCTTCGGGGAAGGAAAACTGCCATCCTTACCTGGTCTGGGCCTACATGTGACTCCAGGCCCACAGCAATGATGGTTGACTCCTAACTGCCCCCTGAAATGGCCCGGCAAGCGAATAAGTTTAAGGGCAATTAGGGATGGGTAACAAATGCTGGTGATGCCCACGCCTCATGAAAGAATCAAAAGGAATAAAAAGTCATGATGGAACTGAATGGTGGAGCAGCACTCGCTGGGCTGAATGGCCTCCTCTTGTTCCTACGTTCTGATTGGCTACAAAGCTTGGAATTTGAGGTTTGGATTTGAAGATTACCGCTCGAAAGGCCTGCTCACCGCTGCCGGACAGCATCCAATGAGAGAGCCAAAAGATCAGAGGAAGAGACAAACTGCCCGCTACTCAAAGAGGAAGTATTCTAAACTTAAGCTCACCTAAGTTCCTTTTGATACATGAGCGTGAGGCTCCGCTATCGTGCACGTAAGCTTCTATCTGCTGAAGGAATAGGATGAATATCCTGGGGCCCCTGCTGTCTGACAGTGTGAAAACTCTCTCAAAAGCCCATTGCTTTGGCTCCCCTTGAGGTAATTACAAAACTGGGCTGTCAATCTTTATTTAGAAGGGTACTGGCAGCAAGTCCCAGGATCAATATGTAGCCAAATTTCAGCATCCCCGTCGAGCTCCACAGACAGTCTCTAGTGCTTCACTCGAAGTCAATAAAAACAGGTCTGGGAATTCTATAAATCCCCACTACACAAAGTCAGTGGTCATGGCTGATGAATAATCGTTCTGACTATTGACCTTCCAGTGAGATTTTGACAATTATTTGCTGAACTGGATTCAGCTCAGTGACTTCTAAGGCCAAATCAACTTCCTTACAATGGAGTGACTTTTAGAGAAAAAAAGAAATGACTAATGGGATAGACTGGTGGGAAATCTCTAAACATTACACAGAAAAACAATAGGTTTTCTTCCAAGATTCATACCAGTTTTCATTTTTCAATTTACTTTCGGGCTTCCATCAATCTCTGTCCCATCGCTCCTCGTGACTGCCCAGCAGACCTGGTTCATCTCTGACCCCCTCCCCCGCATCCCTCTTTCTGTTTGTGTGTGTCAGCCTGGGCAGAGGAGACTGAAAGCACATAGAGCACATGGAGTCACACCCAATCCCATTCTAGTTCCGCTCATTAAATGGCAGTTCAGGCTAGTTTAAATGGCATCCTCCTGTTCCTAATATTCCATCGCTCAGCTGGTGTTCAACACCCACAGGGCACAAGGGGCAAAGATCACCAACTACCTTTGGTCAGCGGAGATATTAGAGAACTTTTTAGTCGTATGATTACTCTGACCATTATCCTTCTTCACCCTGGTTGGGAATTTTCTATTCTGGGTTCAGCACCTCCCATCTTAGGCTGATTCTCACTACAGCCTTAGAATGGTGCAGCACAAAAGCCAGCCATTCAACCCATCGAGCCTGTGCTGGCCCTTTGGAAGACTTGTCCAATTTGTCTCACTTCCCTGCTCCTTTCAGCAAGAGTAAGACGAAACACTATGAATTCATGGATGTGCATAATGTCTATCTCTTTCGAAGGACTGCAGCCGCTGTCTCCATTCTATCACTCCTGGGTTCTTCAAGATGTAACTCAAATAGAAATAGATATTATTGCACTGAAATGAATGATGATCTCAACATTCAATGGAATATAATAATTCAGATGTAACCACAGTGTAATAAATAATGCATGCTCAGGAGAAAGTTATAGGCTTTAATTTAATCGTGGGATGACAACGCTGAATGAAATGTTAGTGGAATGTCTATACTGAGGTGGAGATGTTCAGTTCTCTCTCCAGCAGCTCTACAGCCATTATTAGGACTGCATTTTCTAAGGATATTGTGTCAGTGGTGTACCAGGGAGCATCTGCTTTCATGAGCTGCTTAATCAAGGCCATACAGCTAAAGCGACACTCCCGATCACCTCCGAAAGGCTTAATCAGCTCCAGCACGCTTAAAGTTGAATGATACTCATGAACTACCCCCTCAGAAGACCCAGTTGCCAAATCACGTCACCGACCCAGCAAGAACATAGGACAGGCTCATTGGGAAATGCATCGAAGGAAGATGTCAGGATGTGCACAGTGAGAGGCTGTGATTGCACCCCGTTTAGCCATTCATTGCATCCGAACTAATGCAAAGCATTCTCTCAACAAAGGCTTGCTTCATCACAGCAGTAATTATCATAGAATCTTAGGATGATGCAGCACAAAAGCCGGCCATCCAACCCATCGAGCCTGTGCTGGCTCTTTGGAAGAGTTGTCCAATTGTTTCACTCCTCTGCTCTTTTCACATAGTACTGAATTTTTTTTCCCTTCAAGTATACTTCCAATTCTCTTTTGAATGCTATTATTGAATCTGCTTCTACCATCCTTTCAGAAACTCCATTCTAGATCAAAACAACTTGCTGTAAGAAAAATGTTGCAATATGTCATGTATGGTTCTTTTGTCAATCAACTTAAATCTCTGTCTTCTGGTTACCAATTTTTCAGTCACTCGACACAATTTCTCTTTATCTTACTTTAACAAAACCATTCATGATTTAAGACACTTTTATCAAATCTCCTCTTAATCTCTGCTTTAAGCAGAATAATCCAAGCTTTTTCTGACACAACTGAAGTTCTTCATTCTTGGTGCCAATCTCTTTTTTTATTTACTCTTTCACGAGATGTGGGCATCGCTGGCGAGACAGAATTTATTGCCTATTCCTAATTGCCCTTCTTTGAGGCACTGCAGTCCCTGTGGTGTAGGAACGCCCACGGTGCTGTTAGGGCAGGAGTTCCAGGATTTTGACCCAGTGACAGTAGAGTAGCGACAGTGATATAGTTCCAAATCAGGATGGTGCGCGGCTTGGAGATGAACTTGCAGGGAGTGTGGTGTTCCCATGCGCCTGCTGCCCTTATCCCTCTAGGTCTTCTGCACCCTCTCCAGGGTCTTGACATCTTTCCTGAAGTGTAGGGCCCAGAACTGAACACAATTCTTCAGCTGAGGCCTGATCAGTGTTTTATGAAGCTTTAGAATACCTTCCTTGATTTTATACTCTATTCCTCTGTTAATAAAGCCAAGGATCCCAGGCGCTCTTATAAAAGTCTTCTCAACTTGACCTACCCTCTAACAATTTGTGAACATGCACCATGAGGTCTCTCGGTTCCTGCACTCCCTTTAAACTGTGCCATTTAATTCACATTACCTCTGCTCGGGCTACCTATCTCTGTGGCACCATGTATCACTTCACACGTCTTGGCATTAAATTTAATCTGCCATGCGTCTGCCCATTTCCCCCAGACTATGTCCTCCTCAAGTCCCACTATCCTCTTCATTTCATGGTATACCTCCCTCTGCTCTGCAAAAGTAACAACCATTCGCTGCCACTTTCCGCTTTCAGCCTCGTAGCCAATTTTTTATCCATGCTGCTGCCCCTTCAAACCATGGGCTTTACTTTTGCTAACAAGCTCGCAAATTAGATTTGTAGCAATGGGCAGTTGTTTCCCCGCGATGCTGGACAGGTGAGTGGATAGATTCAACATTGAGCATCAGACAGTAGATAATTGGGCACCTTTAGCTTTGGGTTCATTAATATTTAAATGTTACAGTGAGCGTTGGAAGGGATTTGGCCTATTGAAATTCTAGGCACCATGAACAAGTGTGAAGATCTGGTCAATTGTAAATTCATGTTGGACTGTGAACTGAAAAGGTCCATTGAAATGATATGTAATGGGAAACAATAGCAAGGGCTTTATTCCATTAGATTTCAATGACTGCCTACCTTCCCCACTCCATTCCCCCAGTTAAGGTTGCCAACTCTGATTGGTCTCATTCCTGGATGTTACTGGCATGTTAATTATATTGTTAAGTACACAGGTGAAGGACATACCTGTTCCTGAGCAAATATGACCCTCGCTCCATCCGGTTATAATTCTAAAAAAACTGTCACATCGGAAGAGCATTTCTAATGTAAAGAGAAACTGTCTCTTCCATTGCTATGTTCTCAACCAGATGTCCCTGGAGAGGGAGTGCAGTGTCTAATGGCCTTCAACAACCAGCGGGCACCGTGGGAGCTGGAGTGCTTCACTAGCTCCCCAAAATGAAATTTTCATTTAATTATGTAAGGCTCCTTTAAAGTTTTGATTTTGTTACAATGCACATTAAGGGGCTATCAATTGGTCTAATTGGCTTTTTTTTTACAATTGGTTAATTTGTTAATTTGCATTTGTTAATAAGAGTATGAGGACAGATTGTCCACATCCAGTGCTTTATCAGCCCCCAGAATGACATCTTAATTTAATTAGATAAGTTTCTCTTAAAATTTTCACCCCTCTCTTGTAGTGCCCCTTTAAGGGGCTATCGCTCTGTTTAAGTTATTGAACTTGTGAATTAAACAATTTGTTAACTGTTCCTATTCAAAAGAGCATAAAGAGAGACCGTCTCTTCCGCATTACATTCGTGCCTGGGTGCTCCTGGAGAGGGAGCACACGGTGCCCATTGGTACACTTGAGGCCTTCTGCAATCGGTGGGCACCGCAGGGTCTAGGGTGCATCGTCAGGCCTCGCAATGACATGTTGCTTTGATTTTTTAAAAAAGTTGCCTTTAAAGTTTTGTCTTTTATTAGAGTGGCCCTTTAAGGGGCTGTCAATTTGTTTAATTTGTGAATTTGTTTGTTGATTTATCCAAAGAGTATTAAAAAGACTAAATCCGTCATTAGCAGAGTGGTTAGCATCCCTACCCCTATCACACGAGAAACTGTGGTTCATATTCCCTGACAGGACAAAGTTGTTGTCTGAATGGTTACCTGCCAAAGAGACAAATGTGATGTTTGGGGAACACAGCGTCATCAGGCCAGTAACCCAGAGAGCCAGGCTAATGTTCTGGGTGTGCATCCTACCACAGCAACATTGAAGAAACTCAATAGCTTTGGCCTTGCACAACTGGTGTGCACCATAGGGGCTGGAGTGCATTGTCAGCACCATTTTGATTTTGATGTGTTTCCTTTGAAAGTTATTTTTTGTTACAGTGCCCCTTTAAGGTGTTGTCAATTTAATTTGTTTATTTGTTCATTTGGTTTTATTGGTTTCAGAAGGAGACAGCTGGGACACTGGCTTAGTAGGTAGGAAGCAGTCATATGTAATGCTGCATTCTGTGAATAAGCCTATTATCAAAGAAATGTATTTGTGTCTAGTTTCATAGGTCACCAACTGGCTTGGGATCAAGATAACACACCTGTTTCCTCTTGCCCCACACAAACAAGCAGCCTTGTCTCTGCACCTCCAATATTTTAAAGTTAATAAACGAAAGTATTCAAAGATAAATGAAAAAAAACACCTTTTTAATGCCCCTATGATTTTTTAAAAATCCTGAGTTGCTCCCAGAGGTGCCTTGGAGATGAATCTTCGATCCTTGGAGACTGCATGGTAATCCTGGATAATTGGCAACCCTCCTCCCTCTCTATTGTTAATTGTATATTAATTGTAGGCAGGTGCTAGATATAAACTGGAGATTCACTTGTGCCCCAGTAGATAGACATATACAGAAATTGTGGGGCTTGGGTTAGGAGGTGCAGGCTTGTAATGTGTAATTCAGTAAATAAATGTTTCTAAAGATTGGTTTCACTTCTATCCTTCACCTGCTGGCTTCATGGAATGCAACAACTATAATCTAAATGAATCAAAAATCCCCCTGGGTCAAATAGGTTACATTACAAGATCTTAGGACATTTAAAATTTCACTTGAGACAAGAAAACTTCACATATTTTCAAATTTAGCAAGACATTTTGAACGTGACATTAAACCGAGACCCCATCTCTCTCAGGTGGACATACATGATCCCATGGAACTATTTCGAAGATGAGCAAGGGAGTTTTCCTTGGTGCCCTGGGGTGATATTTATCCCTTAAGCAAGAGGCATGCCATCATTTATCACGTTGCAATCAGTGGGATCTTCCTCTGCACCAAATTGGCTGCCACTTTACACACGTTACAACACTGACTCCACTTCAAAAGGACTTCCTTGGGACATCCTGAGGTTGTGTAAGGTGATATATAAATGTGACGATTTCTTTCTTACAGCATGGTCAATACTCGGTGTCATGGTTCATTCAGGCATGAACAAAGGCAATTTACGATTTAAAGCTCTGGAGTCATTAGCAAAAGCTTATTCAGGGTGAACTAGCCTCCAAAACTGGATTTTATGTTGTTGCAGAGCTACCAATCCACCGCTTGCCAACTCTACCATGCCTGTGATAAGTTCTAACACCGCTGTGTTAACTGAATAACAATAGTGGGTTTTTATGTTTGCATAGCTGGAGGTGGGGGTGGTAGTGGGTGGGGGACTATTCATATGCTAAAGCAATACATTGCTGAGAGTTTGATTACAAAGGCCTTCAAAGGCAGAGCCAGCCTTTTATCTTGTCTTTGTAAATGGAGTCACTTTGGTGCAGTCCTGCGAGTACAGAACAGTGGGACATGAAGATAAAAGCAAAAAGCTGTGGATGTTGGAAATCCAAAACAAAAACAAAAATACCTGGAAAAACTCAGCAGGTCTGGCAGCATCTGTGGAGAGAAACACAGTTAACATTTCGAGTCCGAATGACCCTTCAACAGATCTAAGTAAAAATAGAAGAGAAGTGAAATATAAGCTGGTTTAAGGAGGGGTGGGACAGGTAGAGCTGGATAGAGGGTCAGTGATAGGTGGAGATAACCAAAAGATGTCACAGACAAAAGGACAAAGAGGTGTTGAAAGTGGTGATATTATCTAAGGAATGTGCTAATTAAGGGTAGAAAGCAGGACAAGCAAGGTACAGATAGCCCTAGTGGGGATGGGGTGGGGGGAAGGGATCGAAATAGGCTAAAAGGTAGAGATAAAACAATGGATGGAAATACATTAAAAAATAATGGAAGTAGGTGGGGAAAGAAAAATCTGTATAAATTATTGGAAAAGGTCGGGGGGGGGGAATCGGAAAGGGGGTGGGGATGGAGGAGAGAGTTCATGATCTAAAATTGTTTCCAGGACTGTCACTGACCTCATCTCCTCTGGGAATCTTCCTCCCACAGCTTCCAACCTGATAGTCTCCCAACCTTCTACCTCCTACCCAAAATCCACAAACAGGACTGTCCCGGCAGACCGATCGTGTCAGCCTGTTCCTGCCCCACGGAACTCATTTCTTGCTATCTTGACTCCATTCTCCCTCCCCTTGTCCAGTCCCTTCCCACCTACATACGTGACTCCTCTGACACCCTACATCATATCAACAATTTCCAGTTCCCTGGCCCCTCCAATCCCTCTATACCTCCATACCCCACCGGGATGGTCTGATGGCTTTCCGCTTCTTCCTCGAACAGAAGCCCGAACAATCCCCATCCACCACTACTCTCCTCCGTCTGGCTGAACTTGTTCTCACACTGAACAATTTCTCCTTAAACTCGTCCCATTTCCTCCAAATAAAAGGTGTGGCTATGGGTACCCGCATGGGCCCCAGCTATGCCTGTCTCTTTATGGGGTATGTGGAACATTCCTTGTTCCAGTCCTACTCCGGCCCCCTCCCACAACTCTTTCTCCGGTACATCGATGATTACTTCGGTGCTGCTTCATGCTCTCGTCTGGACCTGGAAAAATTCATTAATTTTGCTTCCAACTTCCACCCCTCCATCATTTTCACATGGTCCATCTCTGACACTTCCCTTCCCTTCCTTGACCTCTCTGTCTCAATTTCTGGTGATAGACTATCCACCAATATCTATTACAAGCCTACCGACTCCCACAGCTACCTCGACTACAGCTCTTCACATCCCGCTTCCTCTCATTCCTCCCACTGGTATGCCAATGTTTATCGGCCATACCTACCAGAATCCAGTGCTGTGACATTTTACAAAGCACCATCTGTAAACACCTGGTTAATGTTCATCTCTTACCAGACAGCACTGCAGGGTAAATCTTATTCCCAATGAGTGCTGGCCTACAATTTGTGGTCAGTCCCTGCGGCAAAGTGGGACTAGAGCTTGCAGCCTCCTGAGTCAGGAGAAAGAGTACTACGCACCATGCGTCAGCTAACCAGAGCTCACCCTAATACAACTTGGAAATTAAGGGAAAAACTTGTCCAAACTAGCCTTTAAAGCTCTGGAAGGAGCTGGTGACATAGTGGTATTGTCACTGGGCTGGTATTAATGCGCTGGGGGCCTGGGTTCAAATCCCATCATGGCAGATGGTGAAATTTGAATCCAATAAAAACCTGGATTTAAAAGCCAGACGCTGACTATGAAACCGTTGTCGAGAAAACCCATCTGGTTTAGGAAGGTCCTTTAGGGAAGGAAATCTGCCACCCTTACCCAGTCTGGCCTACATGTGTGTAATAAACCTGGGATAGAATTTTCCGCTGGGCACGTGCCCAACACACTCAAGCATCAAATAGTGCGTGACGCCATTGGGCAAGCGTCCCCATGCCATCGCACGATATTTCGGTGGGTGGTGTGCACAAAAGATGGCTGTGCGCCCGCCGACAATTAAGAGGGCCATTAATGCCATTAAAGTAGCGATTGATGGCAATTTTTCGCTGTCCTTCCAAGGTTACGATTGGTGCGCGGGCTAATCGGCCAGGCAACCTTCGCCTTCTTGAGGAAACCTCCAAAAGCGGGGTGAGGTTTCCGAGGTTAATTTTTTAAAAGGTTAAAACGTTTGGACAGAATTCTCAGCGTCCGTGCGTTGAGGTGACTCATTCCGACGTGTGGACATCTTTTCTGAGGTTTAAATCCTGTTTTTGTTGATTTTAAGTTCGTCAGCTCCCTAAGGCAGCCGTCTACCTTTCTGGGGGCTTTCCTTCGGCGCTCCCCCACGCCCGCGCTGACCTCAGCGCTCACCCTCCTCCCGCCCCCAGCTCAGGCAGCGCCGAGCCTTTCACGCCGGCCGGCCGGCCGTTAATTGGAAATCGCGGTTGGGGGCCGATCGTGGTCGGTGGTCCTTTCCCCAGCCCCTCCTGGGCTGGTCAATCGCGACCAACCCGAAAATTCTCCCCTTGGTGAACCGGGCAGGTTTCTTACCTGAAACAGTAAACTTTATTTACAGAGCTCTTGAAGAAGATCCATGCTTGAATAAGGTCCACGACTAAGGTTACCCACACTTAGGGCTGATTCGTCAGTACAACCACATGAAGTGGGATTAAGAAATGCTCTTTAACAAAAGGGTTGCAAAGGTTACTGAGTAGGAATATTCCACTCAAAAAGAAAACTATGGGCAGAATTTTCCGTGCCCGATGACATCCGGTGTGTTGGGTGGCGAGAGCAGACAATATGGCAAGAAGGCCAAAAATCAGTTTCATGGCGTTGTGAAGCCAGATTGCAATTGCCCCCTCTGCCCCTCAATGGCAGACCATGTTTCCTGCTATCAGACATGGGGACCTCACTGTAATACATCTGCATAAGCCTAGTCACTGGAATCGTCCCCCTTACACATGCCAAAGACTGGCACTTGGCAGACCGCACTTTGATGTGAACTCGGAGCTGAGTGCACAGTAACATTGTACAGCACTTGTGAAGGTCACCTGATGGACTTCAAGGCTGAGGTGCTGCACATTCAGGGGAGGGCACAGGCAAGTCGCTTTTTCCAGTGTGGCGCCAGGGCAAGGGCTGCCCTGTGGTTGATGTGACTTGGCGGATGGGGCAAGGGCTGCCCTGTTGTTGAATGTGGTGCACAAGCACGTGTGGAGCGAGGGGCAGAGAAGCGGCCGCACATTAGGTTCACCTTGTATAAAGTGACCATTCCTCTGCAGCTGAGACAGTTCAGGCGCAGCCACATGGATCTGATTAGTGTTGGTTGGGCCTCTAGCTTCTCTGCCCACTCCAGCACAGAGGCATGAAAGCGCCACCAAGTGCTCCAGAGCTTTTCACCCCCAGGACAGACTGCAAACTAATGAGGGTTTCAGTGGGCTGCAGAACAGTTGGACGACTGGACACATTGTACAATCTCCACGCTAAACTGGCCATGGAGCAGTCACTGCTGGAGGTGCTCACAGCCCCTTGCAATGTCATCATCCCGGTTTGGACCAGTCTCCCCATGGTTCAAGCTAACAGTGCAGCCTTGCAGTGTGGGTTAGGAGAATGCCTGTGCCTGAGCTGAGAGCACAGCATGCAGTCCAATGGGCAAAGCTGCTGCCAATCGGTCAGGTGGAGTGGGGTGGAGGTGGGTGGGGTTTCGGGCAGCCATGCAGCGTACTAATCTCTGGCCATCCAAGTGGTGGTCAGGACTGTCCAGGATGTGTTAAGGGGCCTCCAGGCTTAACCAAGAGAGGTTCTTAGTGCACCCAAGTAACCCATGTGTGTTTCTCTTTCATCCTGCAGGAGGAGGACAACAGGATCATGGAGCCTGGTAAACTAGCTGTATGCCTCATGGCTTATAGAGAGTGAACATAAAGGAGAAGAGAGTGACAGAGGCTCCTGGCTGCACAGAGGGAGGAGCAACACCCTCAGGAAGAAGGGTTGGCTGGGGCTCCCACACACACTGCTGAAGAGCCACAGCGAGCTGTCACTGGTCAGCGCTTAGCAACACCCAGGGTCATTCCTGCAGATGACCAACAACCAGTGTCGCCAAAGGCTTGCATGTCTAGGGAATTGATCATTCCCACCTGCCATCTGCTGAAGGATTTGGTGCCATGGGGACATGGAGGGCATCCAAGGTGCTCAATTTCTCCACAGGTGACCCCTGTGGGATATCACAATCCTCCACCCACAAATGCACCCATCCCATGAGGTTATGGATACCATCTTCATGAGGACACACAACTCTGTGCATTTCGCCCTGGACCAGGACAGCCAGGATACAAGAGCGATTGGATTCGCCCAGATCTCGGGTTTCCCACAGGTGCAGGGTGTAATCGACTGCACTCACTTGGTGCTCAGATCTCCATCGCAACACACGGTCAACTATGTCACCCACAAGGGATTCCATTCACTGAATGTACAGCTGGTGTGTGACCACCACAAACACATCCTGCAGGGCTGGGCACGGTTTCCAGGGAGTGTCCATGACTCCGACATTCTCAGTCAGTCACAGATCCCTGACATCTCCCAGGGTCCACAGAGGCTGCAGGGCTGGCTCCTTGGGGACAAGGGCCACCCACAGAGGCCGTGGCTGATGACACTCGTGTGGCAGCCTCAGACTGCAGCAGAGTAAAGGTTTAATGAGGCTCATACTGCAGCTCACAGCTAGATGGAGCAAACCATCGGGATGCTGAAGATGAGGCTCCAGTGCCTGGGCCGGTCTGGTGGAGCCCTGCAATACAGTCCACAGAGCGTGTCACACATCGTCATCACCTGCTGCACCCTTTACAACCTGGCTCTGTAACGGGGAGAGGGACTGGCTGAGGAGGCGATGGAGGAGCTGGAGATCTCCTCCGATGAGAAGGACTCTGATGGTGATGAGGATGAGGAGTTCCTCAAAGATGACGATTGCAGTGATGAGGCCCTCACACTGACCAAACAAGGCAAGTACACTCAGGAGGCCCTCATAGCTGCCAGATTTGTGGAGGATGGTGACGAGATGCAGTGAGGAGACATCATAGATCCTCACGTTGCATCTGTGAATGTTTGACTCCAGCCTGGATTATGGCAGCACAAATACCCTCTGTGAGAATGCTCCTGTCATGGAGACGCTGTGGAGACCCTAATAGTCCTTTGACTCCAGGAGGATGATGATGACCTGCAGTGAGGACACTCAGTAGATCTTCACACAGCCTCCTGTCTGGCTGAGGGTAGCTCACTTGCGCTCTGTAATCAGGGTCGTATCATAGAGATGCAGCTATGAAACCTTAGAAGCATCTGATCCTTGTTACGACACAGCTGATGGTAAATGCTGAGTTGCTCAAGTCCCAGATGGAAACTTGAAACAACTGCCACAACTTGTTTTGCAGTTTGCATAAATTTTAAGATGTGTTCCTTGAATTCAGTAGTAATAAGACCACCAAGCATTATAGGTTTTTAAAAACTAGATTAAACGTTTATTAATAAGAGAAATGATTTTTAAATACATACATATGTCTACAAACTATGATAACTTCCACATTTCCATTCCCATAATCAATGCAACTCCCAGTAATACTTTCTTTAAGGCAGCAGGAAGAAACATAGATTTTAAAAGACCCAGGCATAGAAACATGATACCCTGAACAAGTCAAATTTAAAGTGAGTTTATAACTTCAGTCCTTTGAAGACAGCAGCTTGAGGCATAGAGGCTGAAGGCTTTTCACACTTGTAAGATCTTAAAATGTCTACCCTTACACAGAGCCTTCACTCCTTCATTCATATTTTCCCCTTTGAATGTAAATACCCATTGTTTCACTATGTCCTTGTACTTTATCTTCCCGATAATAAAAACTTCTCATAGCACCAAGTTTTACCAGTAATCTTTACGAAAAATAAACACACTGTTAGTAAACTTCACCTGGCTAAGTAACACATTTCACCCCTCCTTTGAAAACTATCTGGTCTGGTTTAATTAAAAACGCAAATGTTCCTTTGACACCTTTGTTTCGAAACTTCCCCATGTTTACCTAATTAACATTTCAAATCTAACTTCTCTTCTTACATCAAAGCACTTAGACTAGCTTCCATTAATTCAATTAAGTCACACACACACACACACACACACACACACACACATATAGACACATATATAGACACATCCCAGTATTACTCTATTTTTATAATAAATTCCAATAATATTATGGAAATTATTATATCTTTTTGACATCCTTTGTCCGCCTTCAGCACCTGAGCCCTTCAGGATCACAGTCACTGGTCACAGATGCTGAAGAGATGGGGCCAGCCCCACCTTAAAGGTGCTGAGAGCAGACAGAGAGAATGAGGGAACTCTGTGACACCTGCCCACTACATTCTGGCAGCAATGACAAGCACCATCGAGGTGCAGGCATCAGTAATGTGTCCAGGGAGTGTGAGGCTGGACCATCACTTTGGTCTGAAGGTTGCACAAAACACAGGGATGGGCCGGACGCTCCTGGAGCCAACTATGTGCATGGCCCTGGGGTGTGCACCTGTTGATCCCCCTCTCTGTGGGTGCCCAAGGGCCCCTCGCTGACCCCTTGAGGAGTGAGATGGAGCTGCCCAGCACCCCTTTCGCGTACACACTGTTGGAGGCCAGCATTGGCATCAGCGATGGAGTTCAGCCTGCGCAGCAGTGCAGGAGCGAAGTCCTGGACCAACAGGGCAGCCGCCATCCTACCAGTGTTGACCTCAGTGCATTGACATGCTGGCATTATCACCTCAGCCTGAAGGCGGACAGACTCCTCCATGGTGTCTTGCAATCTGAAGAGTGCAGTGACATTCCTTCCTGATGTTCCCGAGTTTGCCTTTGCAGCTCCAGCAGCTGTGACTTGGCCAAGCCCAGAGGCTCATCATCTGACTTGGACTTAGCAACATTCTGGCCTCCAGCAGTCCTCCGAGTGCCATGGACTGGGAAGTCCCTGCCTCCACCTGCTGTGGATCAGACAGTGCGAAGTGCTCACCAGATTGTGAACCCCAGGCTTGTCTAAAGCTCGGTCCCACCGAGGTGTGTGTCTCTGCGCTGGTGGAGGGTGTGGGTGAGCGCTGTGACGGGACTTCAGGGAGGGTGCCTTCAGATTCCTCTTCAGAGGTTTCTTTGGGGCTTGATTGGAGGCCCTGGGTCATGGACTCCATTGGCTGTTTCCCAGATGTGCCTGTGGAAGCAAGGGGAGATAATTAGTGCACGGCAGTGGCCTGTGAAACAGGACACATCACTCACAGCATGGTTATCTGATGGGTGTTGCACTGCTGGATCCTCACTTGGTAGAGCAGCACCAACCTCACTGTCAGCACAGGACCGGTCCAGACCCTCACCGGTCAGCTGGATGGCTCTGTTTTCAAAGTCCGTGAGGACCTTGATTTCAGGCATTCCTCCACCAGTCTGCAGCCTCTCCCTCTTGTTGTGTGCCAGCTTGTCCTGCATGAATAGGGATGGGGAGAGTGTAAGCAGGATGCCTGTCAGGCCAGATGATAAGTCTGCCTGGCCCGTGTGGGTGGTGAGTGGTCCCATGGATGGGATGAGGACAATGAAGGTGTGTGTGAGAGAGTGAATGGTGATGTCCCTTGGACTGGCAGTGAGTGAGGGCCCTGTGGGTGTGTAATGGGTTTGTGAGTGTGAGAGTTGGGAGCAATGAGAAGAGTGACTTACCCTGGTGGAATGGAAAAGATCATTCATCCTCTTGCGGCGCTGGGTGGCTGTCCTCTTTTGCAAGGCATTGGCGCTGACCACCACTGCCACCGCCTCCCAAGCCGGGTTGGTGATGCTGCTGCCCCTCCTGCAACCATAGCAGGGGCAGAGAACATCATGGTGAGCCTCGAGAGCATCCAAAAGGCACTCGACGGACGTGTTATTAAACCGGGGTGGCACCGCAGCCTTCTTGCCTTTCGGTGTAATCGTGGGCAGGAAGCACTGAGAGGCGTACGCGAGGCTGCACTTTAAATATGGCACCCAGCGTGATGATGCGACGAGGTGGATGGCATGGTGGGCAAATGAGAGCCCGTCCACCATGGGAAGTGTTTCTGGGGAACGTATGATTAATGAGGCGGGTTTGGGTGAAAAGCCACCATTGCAGCCTGCGGGTACAACATCATTCACACCACTTGCTACTGCACTTAGTACAAATCTGGGATGATTCCGCACTTTGAGTTTAAGAATGACTTTGATTAATAAAGAGATTAGGCACCAATTAGAATTGAGAAAGTGGGTTCTTTAGGATTATAAAATAATGCTGATGATCAAGGGGAACGTGGTAAAATAAATAAAAGGTTGGGGGAATGCTAAGAGCGAGCCTCAGAAAAGAAATTCCGAAAACATCAACAGGAAAAGCATTTTATGGGTATATCAGTTCAAAAAATAATTGTTAAAAGTGATGAGAGGAGTTCATTTCATCCACCGTTCTTGGTTAAACATTGCTTCAATGTGAATATTCTCATCCGTATTTTCAAATCTCTCCATGGCCTCACTGCTCCCTATCTCTGTAATCTCCTCCAGCCCCACAACCCTCTAAGGTATCTGTGTCCCTCTGATTCTGACCTGACTGATTTCAATCCCTCCATCTTCGGTGGCTGTGCCTTCAGCTGCCTGGGCCCTAAGCTCTGGTACTCCCTCCTTCAACCTCTCTGCCTCTGTTCCTCACCTTCCAACCACTCAGACACTCCTCTTTGGCTAAGCATTTGTTTATCTGCCCTACTATCACCTTGTGTAGCTCAGTGTCAAAAGCTTCCTCGATGATGCTTCACTGCATTAAAGGTGCTACATAACTATAAATTGTTGCAGTGATTCGTAGAGGCTCCTCATAGAAAGGCAGGTATTTCACAAGCATTTTACATTGGTCTTCACGAAGGAGAAGGACATCAGAACATTAGGCCACTCGGCCCCTCAAGCCTGCTCTACCATTCAATAATGTCATGGCTGATCTGATTGTGGCCTCAACTCCACTTTTTGCCATATCCCCGATAATCTTTGACTCTCTCATTAGTCAAGAATCCTGCAATGGGTGAGAGCAAGATGAATGATATTATGATGGGTAATAAATTAGACAAGTTAGTTAAGTTAAAGAAAGGCAAATTGTTAGCCCCCAACAGGATAAATTGTAAGATCCTGATGGAGATGAGGGAGAAAATTGCTGAGGTCCTCGAAACTGTCTTTCATTTTCTATTGAGTGTGGATTTGGACAAGAGGACAGGAGAGTAACTAAATTAATGCCAATTTTTTAAAGAGAGACAGAGGTAATGAGTGCATTTAAAGCTCAGTTAACTTTAATCTGTGATAGGAAGAAATGTTGTATTTCAGTAAGGATGAAATTAGTACGTAAACAATTGAACAGTAACCAGCTCAGAGACGATTGTGCTGGACAAATCCCACACAAATGTAGCAGAGATGGTAGAATGGGAAATGGTGGTGGATAAAATATGCAAGGGATTTACAAAAGCCTTTGAATAAAGGTTCTGTATTATGTGATTATGAAAAGAGTAGTTTTCAGAGTGGTTTGAGGTGGACATCTATTATTGGAAATCCCTAGCTCTGGAACATCCTCCACCCATATATTATTGGAAGTCCCTAGCTCTGGAACATCCTCCAGCTGTATATTATTGGAAGTCCCTAGCTCTGGAACATCCTCCACCTGTATATTATTGGAAGTCCCTAGCTCTGGAACATCCTCCACCGGTATATTATTGGAAGTCCCTAGCTCTGGAACATCCTCCACCTGTACAACCCACTGAGATCTGCATCCCCTTGAATAAAACAAAAATGTCACAATGTGCTTCATAACTCTCCCTTGAAGCACCCTGGGAAATTTTCAGAACATAGGACCCAGAAGCAGGAATAGGCCTTTGAGTCCTGCTCTGCCATTCAATAAGATCTTGACCAACCTGGTTGTGGTCTCAACTCCACTTTCCCACCTACCCCCGGATGACCCTTGAATCTCCTGCCGATCAAAAATTTGTCCTACTCAGCCTTGAATAAATTCAATGACCTAGCCTCCGCTGCTTTCTGGGGAAAAGGATTCCACACACTAGCGACCCTTTGAGAGAGAGAGAAAAAAAAAATTCCCTCATCTCCGTCTTACCATGTTAAAGGTGATGTATAAAGGCAAGTTGTTGTTGGTGGTGCTATCCCTCACGGTCAATTCCAGAGCCACTTCTGTTCACTCTCCATGATACCACAACAGGGACCACAGGACCAGAGGAAGGGCTGTGGCATAATCAGCCAAAAATATAGCAGGTGGGATTCAATGTTGGTAAATGTGAAACAGTGCACTTTGTTAAGGATTTTACATATGGGCTCAGTGCTGTGGAAAAGCAGAGTAATCTGGCAATGTAGGCTCACAGGAAATTGAAGGCAACACTTTCAGTTGATGAAGCTTTAAAAATTGTTAATGAGAAAAAGATAATTTGATTCTAGGTTTTATCCCAAGAGACACAGAATACAAAAATCCATGCAAAAATTAACATGAGCTCAGTTTTTTTTTTGTCTACAGTTTAGTGGCCTCCACACTACCCAAAAGACCTTGAGGCTTTAGCAAGGCTACAAAGTAGATTCACTGACTGAAGCAGGCAAGTGAAAAGATTTGAATTCATGCCACACCTCTCCCAACCTTAGGATGTCCCAAAGTGCTGGACAGCCGTTAAAGTGCGACACTGTTGGAAATTTGGCAGCCAATTTGCACACAGCTAGCTCCCCTGAACAGCAATGAGACACTGACCAGATGGTCTGTTTCAGCAGAGGCATGAATATCGACCAGGGCACCCTGCTCTTCTTCAAAATGTGAGATTTTTATGTCTACCTGACTGGGCAGACGGAGCCTCAGTTTTAAAATCTGGGCCGTCAGTGTTTCAGTCATTACATTGTCAAGGCCCAGTAACAACTTTCTTGTCGACTGGCAATTGCATTTGTGTCGCAATTACATTGTTAAGACAGCTGCATTGTTAAAACAGGTGATGGGCACTGGTTCACCCCACTGATTTGAGTCAGTCCAAGCTGAGTGGAATGCCTGAGGTGGCGGCTGTGGCTAAGGGTGGTGCATCCCACAAGGCATCAAAGCAGTCGCTGACTAAAGTCACCAAGATGCTGCCCAGGAAATGGAGGACATCTTGCAAGCAGAGCTATTCCACTTAATGTGTACAGGGTGCTGACCCTGGTCCACCCTTCCACCGGGATCTCTCGTCCAAGCCCATGAGTATCATGGACTCCTTCGTTGACATTTTCGAGCGCATCGGCTCTGAGGCCTTGCATGTCTTTCACCACAACAGACGTCTCACCATCTCGGCCAGGGAGATCCAGCGCATCGTCCGCCTCATGCTGCCATGGGGGACTGGCCAAACCCACCGTCTACGAAGGCACGAATGCAGTCGCCAAACACACCAACTCCGTTTAGGTCAATCATTCTAAAGATTCCAAGAAGGAGAAAACCAGTAGAAACTAGGAAATAAGAAACCAGTCTGAACTGTTTGACACTTTTAGGCTATAAACAGGTACAGCTTTTTTTTCATTCATTCATGTGGCCAGGACCAGCATTTATTACCCATCCCATCCCTCGTTTAGGGGGAATTTAGGAGTCAGCTGCATTACTGTGGGCATGGAGTCACACAAAGGCCAGACCAGGTAAAGACAACAGATTTCCTTCCTTAAAGGGCATTAGTGAACCTGGGGGGTTTCTACAACAATCAACAACAGTTTTATGGCTGTCATTAGAATTTGTAATTCCAGATTTTTATTGAATTTAAATTCCACCATCTGCCATAGTAGGATTTGAACCCAGGTCCCAGAGGAGTATCCTGGGTCTTTGGATTACTAGTCTACTGACTGACACCATTACCTCCCAACACTTCAGTGTGGAAGGTACTGGGAGAGTCTGCTACACTGCAGAGCTGTCTTGAGAATAAACCAGCTGGAGGTAAAAGGCTACCTTTGGACTCGTTCTTCATTGGCAAACACTTATTGTGAGTAACGTGGGTCAGAATACAGAACCTCTGGCGATGTGGTACTCCTTCAGCAATGTGCAGGGAGCGCCAGCATGGATTATGCGCTCAAGTCTCTGGAGTGCTTCTTGAACCCAGAGCTCTGACTTAGAGGAAGAGTATTACCTACTGAACCACAGCTGCCATGTCATCAGGCAACATTTTAGGGCTCCAATAGTCACATATCCTCAGTCCCCGCTGCTACTGCACATTGTATCCTTTACCCCACCCCCCAAACCTTCTGCCTATTAATAAGTTTCAAATCTTTATTTGAAGTGAGAGGCAGGCAGCTGAATGATATGGGGAAGATAGTTTCCCTGAACCTCATTCACATGGAGCAGGAGATTCTATTAATAGATTAGTTTCAGTGTTCTGATTTTCTAATACTCCTGCTGACAGCTCAGATTTAAATTGTAAAAAAACTGAATGCGGCAAAAGGCTCAGGATACTTATTGACCCCAAGCCAATCAGTCAGGAATTGGGATCGTGTAATCAGGAATATCATGTCTCTCGCAGTTAAATTGGGAAGTGGTTAGCGGCACCACTGATACCAACTTCTTCCAGCACCAAAGCCAGGCAAGGCTTGGGGGCTGGGCAGAGGTTGGCACCATGGCTTGACTCCTGATGAGTTTTAGCTGCTGTCGAAAGGTTCGTTGAGGCTGGTCTCAAACCTGTCTCAGTGGATAGCTATTCACACCTGAGGCAAAACGTGGGTGGGCTCGAGTCCTGCTTCAGTAACTCTGAACACATAGCCTAGGCTGATGCTCCAGTGGAGTGGCTGCGGGAGAGCTGCATTGTTGGATGGTGCTGCCTCCTGGATGAGACTTTAAGCTGAGGCACTGCCTGACCTCTCAGGCGTTCAGAACAGTTCCATGATGGCTAAAAACAAAAAAACTGCGGATGCTGGAAATCCAAAACAAAAACAGAATTACCTGGAAAAACTCAACAGGTCTGGCAGCATCGGCGGAGAAGAAAAGAGTTGACGTTTCGAGTCCTCATGACCCTTCGACAGAACTGTCGAAGGGTCATGAGGACTCGAAACGTCAACTCTTTTCTTCTCCGCCGATGCTGCCAGACCTGCTGAGTTTTTCCCTGATGGCTAAGCTGGTTAAAGTCACAGTAGCTCTGTCACACACATAACAAAGTACTATGCTCCGACTCCCTCCAGGCGTGTGGAGTTGAGGTAACATCGACTCAATGGGGTGTGAGAGAGGGAATCAGGCACCTCTTCCTGACCACTCTTCGGAGGCCCTTGCAACAAGGATAATAAGGGAGCACATGAAGTGCCTCAAATGTGCCACCCCGTCAAGATCTTATTGCCAGTGACGAACTTTACCTCCACTGGCAAACCCAATGGAAGGAAAGCTCGTGGATAGTGGTGAAAGGAGAGCACAGTCTCTGGGCAAAGCTGAGAAAATGACTCCAAACACTATGCAATGTCACACAAGAAGATATAGTCGGACATGCTGCAGGATGAGAGGGGTGTTGGGAGCATGGGTGGGTGGCGGTGGGGGGGTGGGGGTGGTGGAGTGGGTGTTGGATGTTGTGGGGAAGAAAGTGTACAGCTAGAGGGGAGACAACAATAAAAACATCCTTAGACATTCCACCATGTCCCACTGTAAGTTTTCTGGAAACCCAGTTTCAGTGGGATTTCCACCAAAGTTTAGCGTAGGAAGTTTGAGGAAATTCAGGACTCTGGTGTTAACATGAATTTGTTAGTTTAAAGTAGCTCATTTTGTAGCTGGCTACCCCTCACAAATATATCTCCTCTAAACACTCCATATCCCTGAATGTTATAATAATTATCATTCTTTGGGCTGAGCAATATTTCTGATACTCCCACCACATCATACTTGCCTAAGGCAACAACACCCTATAACTCCAGCATCTTATCTCTAATGCTCCTCTAACATTCATGTACCTACATCTCATTACAGGTTTGTCTCCACACAATTCTCTGTGTTCCTGAATATCCCTGGCCTCTGGTTCCTGTACCTGTCTCCTTCTCTCTGTCTCTCTCTTTGAGTTTCTGAGTTTGTAAGTAGGAACATGTTACCACCCTTGCTCCACTGGGCTCATTAAAATGGTTTTGCCAAAGCTACCTCAAGCCTCTTGGCTTAAGTATTGCCTTCATATATCTCCTCCTTTTATCCTAAACTTCTGAGATAGGGTACCATCCTGTCAAAGGCCACAACTCTTTACCTAAACAAGCGGTGTCCACAGCTATCCTCAAACTGACGATTATCGGTGTCTTCAATAGGAATTGAATTGTTAACAGCTTGGTAGCCAGAAGAGATAGATTTAGGATAACACAGCCAACGCAGGCAAAGGGAGGATGAGGAGAATTTGTTTCACACAGTGAGCTGTGATTGGGAATGCACTGCCTGAAAGGGTGATGGAAGCAGATTAACTTTCAAAAGGGAATCGGATATCTGCTAGAAAAGGAAAAATGTGGCAGGCTATGGGAACAGCAAAGTTGCGGGACCGATTGTCTTTAAAGAACCAGTATAAATATGATGGGCTGGACAACCTCCTTCTGCATTGCACTATCTCTTTCAGCCCTCTATTGTACCTGGCTCTATCATTTATAGAAGACCCACAGAAAGCATTGTTTACAGCCTCCATCTTAGTTAAGCAGCTTCTGTTTGACTTTCTTCATATATTTTTCCAATTGCCCTCTTGGGCTTCAGCTATTAGAAGGTAATGGGTTCAAATCCCACTCATGAAACCAAAGCACAAAATCCAGTCTGACACTCGCCATTCCAAAGAGTGCTGCATTGTCAGAGTTACTGTTTTTTGAATGAGGTGTTAACCTGCCCTCTCAGGTGGGTGTGCAAGGTCCCATGGCAAGAACAGAGGGATTCCCCCTGGGATCTTGGCCAAGGTTTATCCATGAGCCCACATCTGGAAAACTGACTACCTGGCCATTATCACATTGTTGTTTGAGGGATCCTGCTGTGCACAAATTGGCAGCCATTTCTCTTACATCGTGGCATATTTCAAAAAAGCCCTTCATTGGCTGCAAAATTTGGGATGTCCTGAAGTTGTGAAAGGTGCTTTTACAATGCGAATCTTTCTTCAGTGGGGTCACCCAAATGTTCTCTTTTATCTTACTCCCTCACCCCTTTAACCTTAACCTCTCCTCTAGTCTCCTTTTAAATCTGTGGGGCCAGCATTGCCCTCTAAGAAAATATTTAAGAGTAGCCCCAAATCAGTCTTCTTCCCTGCTCCCCACTTATTTAACTTGTCTTATTAAGCAGACCTTGGAGGATCGAACGCTCTGCTTTAATGCTTCCTGGTTGCATGAAGGCTCTTGTGTTAGCAGTAGGTTTGTGGGAGTTCCCCTAGAGTGAAGTTGTCCAATGCATCTTATTTATTTCTAAAAGTCGACATTTACAGTTCCCAATGGAGTCTGTCGTCCTCTTGATGCATTCCTGTCAGCTTTGGAGCCCTTTAGCAAATGTGTGATGTTTGTCATACTTATTCTTTAAAGCTTTTTCAATTTTGTAGAAGCCCTCTAAAGGGGTTATTTTGACCGCAACCACCCGTAAGAGGAGCAAACTGAGAAGGAAACTTGTAGATCTCCTCGCCCCTCCCTATCTCTGTGACATCCCCCAGCCCTACAACCTTCCTGTCCTGACCTCTTGCATTTATATTATCGTGACTAACTGGGGACAGTGCACTGCAATATCAAGGCCAGCTGGTCCCCAAGCCACCACAAATGTAAAAAGTTTGATTTAAGCACCAGATTGCCCCAATTCTACCTAATTGTTTAATTCAGGTTAACAGAATACAAGCACCGGGTTTGTAAAATTGTTAAGCAAATATTTGTTTATTAAACAAATTGTCTTTAACTACTGGCAAAAGAAAGAAATACTAACTGCTAACTTTTAACGCTATAACTTAAACTCTACCCCCTTCTTAAATCTCTAATCACGCGCACACAAGACACATAGGACACACAAAAACATGGATTCTAAGGGTGGGATAAAATAGTTCAATAGCACCGATTCCAGAGTACAGGATTTGATGGGTTGATTTTGATCGATGTTGTCCAAATTCCTTTCAGTTCTTTGTTGGTGACACGAGGTGGTCTTCCAGCACTTTCAGTCTTTAGTTCACTGGTTGAGAACTTGCTTTTCAATGTCTCTAATAGTGGTTTCCCCCTTTTCCTTTTTACAGGGGTTTCCTCAGAGAGAGAGCAGGTTATAGAGATATGAAGAAAAGAGATTTTCGATGTTTTCTCTTTGCAGGCCAGGAGCTTTCTGCTTTGTGGAATTACTGGAACCTTCCACACACTGGAGCAAGAGAGTTTAGGTATTGTTCCTTTCAGGCTAGGAGCTATTCAGCTGCACTGCCTACACATAAACCCTTGATCACTGGGACAGAGGCAATTAAAATGCTGTTGTCAGGCCGTTCCCTTGGTCCAGGACTCCTTTCCGGCACCATCCTGTCTTTCATGACACACTCTGTTCCAGGACTGCAACATTGTCTATATCTCTCATCCTGTTCCAGTGGACATGTCTTTCAACCTGCAGCCATTGTAATTCTAATCCACAGTCCAACAGAAAATAAAAAGATATGTTCTTCACAACAGTCCAACAGAAATAAAATAGATGTGTTCCTTACAATATAGTATCCTTCACAAACTCAGGACATTGCAAAACAGCCAATGGAGCATGTTTGAATTGCAGCCTCTGCAGCACTCTCTCAGTACTGCACTACGGGATAAGCCTGGATATTTGCACTCCCTGGAGTGGAACTTGAACACAACCTTCGGACTCTGGGCAAGGTTGCTATCAGCTGAGTAACAGCTAACATTGCAGTATGGCAAATGTGCTATATAAACAGAAGATGTTGTTGTAGAGATACACAAGCCACTAAAGTACTGAAAAACAGTGTAAATAGGAGATTTGAACATTTACTTAGACGGAGAGAACATAATTTCTTAAGTTGTAAAAGACAATAAATTTCTAGAATAGTTTTCTAGAATGATGTGGTTTTGAACTGTCAAGGGAAAAGGCCACACAAGATTCAGTAAGAGTGATGAACCAGAATTATTCCAACTGCAAGGGAACAGTTTGCAAATAACAACCATAAAATGTTTAAATATGACAATAGGTTTGAGAAGGAGAAGAGCACATCACAAGACAAATGTTTACATTTCATGAAGGCAAACCTGGACTGGATGGGAAGTAAATTGCTAAAATGAACCAAACTCCACTGTTAACGCTTAAGCCTACAGGGAATATTCAAAGAAGCTTTTGATACAGTGCAAAGCCAATACATGACCCTGTGGTTAAGCAAACACGCTCAACAAATGAGGTAAGAAACTGCACTAAATGATAATGGAAAATCACAGAGATATTGATAGGTTAAGTAAATAGGCAAACGTGTGGAAAATGGATTTCAATGTAGGCGAATGTGAGGTCATTCACTTTGGACTTTAAATGGATACAAGGGAATACTTTCTTGATGATGGAGGACTTGGGATCCAGGTGAACGTGTCATTAGAATGTCACGAAGAGATGGAGAAGGCAATCAAAAAGGTTAATGGAATGCTGGCCTATATATCTAGGGGGCTAGATTATAAGAAGCCATGGCTGAACTATATAAAGCTCTGATTAGACCACAGCTGTAGTATGAGAGAACAGTTCTGGCTACCATACCTTAGGAGAATACATTGGCATTAGAGGGAGTGCAGTGTAGGCTTACCAGGACCCTTTATTGGGATGGGAGCATCGCTGGCAAGGCCAGCATTTGTTTTCCACCCATTATTTCCCTTGAACTGAGTGGCTTGCTGAGCCATTTTAAATCAACCACATTGCTGTGGGTCTGGAGTCACATGCAGGCCAGACCAGGTAAGGATGGCAGATTTCCTTCCCGAAAGGGCATCAGTGGACCAGATGGGTTTTTACAACAATCGGTGATGGTTTTGTGGTCACTATTGCTGAGATTAGCTTTCAATTCCAGGTTTATTAATTTAATTTAAATTCCACCAGCTGCCATGGTGGGATTTGGGCACATACCCCCAGGATTGTATTGTTTGGAATTTAGCAAGCTAAGGATTGATTAGATCAGAAGTTTTCAATGATAGGGTAGATAGGGAGAAACTATTTCTACTGGCTGGGGAGTTCAGGGCTAGGGGTCAGAGTCTACAAATTACAGCCAGGCCTTTCAGGAGTGAAATGAAGAAACACTCTTCTTGCAAAAGCTGCTGGAAATTGGGAGCTCCCCTCCACAAATGGCGAAACTAAGATTGACAGGTTTTTGTTTGGCAAATGTATTTAGGTGTATGGGGCAAAGGCAAGCAAGGAAAGGTGGAAATCCAGTAGACTAGAGCCGGGCGAGGAGCATAGCAGCTGGGGTTGGCCATTCGGCCCTTCGAGCCTGCTGCACCATTCAGCAAGGTCATGGCTGATCTGGTCCTGGTCTTAGGTTCACTTTCCTGTCTGCCCCTTACAGCCCTTGCCTCCCTTGTCTAACAAAAATCTGCCTAAATCTGTCTTAAATAAACTCAAAGACCAAAATTAATTTCCATAAAAAAGAATTCCACGCACACACATGATCCTTTGGGAGAAAAGGTTTCTCCTCATCTCCATCCTAAAAGGGAGACCTCTTATATTTGATTGGTGTCCCCTAGTTTTCGTCTCCCCCCTGCAAGGGGAAACATCCTCTGGGTATCCACCCTATCAAGTCGCCTCTTATCTGTTTCAGTAATATCATCGCTCATTCTTCTGAACTCCAAGGCCTAACCTGTTCAACCTTTCTTCATAAGATAAGCCCCTTCATCCTCGGACTGAGCCCACAGAACCTTCTCTGAACTGATTCTCAGGCAATTATGCCTTTTTTTTTTAAATAAGGAGACTAAAACTGTGCACAGAGCTCCAGATGTGGCCTCACAAAAGGGCCTGTACAGCTGTAGTTGGTGAGGTAAAGAAAGAAATAAGAGGAACACAAGGACATAATAAATAGGAGCAGGAGTAGATAAATTGACCCCTCAAGCCGGCTGCACCATTGGTCATGGCTGATCTTTGGCCTCAGCTCCACCTTCTCACACTATCCCCATATCTCTTAATCCTCTATCTTGAATATACTAAATGACTGTGTATCCACAACTCTCTGGTGTAGGGAGTTCCAAAGATTCATAATCCTCTGAGTGAAGAAGCTTCTCCTCACCTCAGTCCTAAATGGCCAACCCCTTATTCTGAGATTGCGACCCCCCCATTTTTCATTCCGCAACCGGGGGAAACATTCTTTCAGTATCTTCCCTGTCAAGCCCATTAAGAATTCTCTATGTTTCTAAAGTTAGATAAACTGTCATTCTTCCAGCTTTCAAGAATATGGGCATAATTTACTCAATATCTCCACATGGGGCATCCCCTTATCCCAGGAACGAGGCTAGTGAATCTGCATTTCTCTCCCTTTGGAGCAAATACACCCTTCCAAAACAGCACAAAGTGTGAAAAGAGATCACAAAAATACTCGTATGGAACATCAAAGCTGAACCAGAGCAAAACATTATAAACGTGTTGAGGGAAAGGGAGTGGTAAGGCAAGGGAACAAGCTTGGACCTTTCAGGAACTATAACAAGGATGTTGCAGACCAGTTAAATTAAAATTCTATATCCTTTCTCAGAGTGAAGCAAGAGGACAAAGTAACAGTGGTAGTGGCGAATCTGAAAACAAGACCTGGGAAGAAACCTATTGGATTTAATATGAATAAGAAAATGGCAATGGAGAAAATAATGGGACTTAAGATAGGCAAATCTCACATGACTTGATAGCTTCCAGCCTAGGATATTGAAAGGAACAGGTACAGGAATTGCAGATGTGTTAGTCATAATTTTCCAAAGTTCTTCGGATTTGGGAATTGTGCCTTTGGAGTGGAAAATTCTAAATGCCACTCCATTATTTAACAAAGGAGGGCGGGAGAAATAGGTAAACTACACATCTATCTGTTCAACGCCAGTTGTAGGGAAGTTACTGGGATCCATCATTTGGAACTGAGAGCAAAACACATGAAGAAATATAAGCTGATCAGAGAGAGTCAGTATGGATTTTTAAATAGCAGTGTTGTATATTCAGCCCCTTGTTGTTACATTTTATATATTTGATTTACCTCAGAGCAATGCGGAGATGACACTAGTTTCTAAGTGTGAAACAGGTTTTTTTTTGGAAGAGTTTTAGACTATCTCTGCAATCACAAAATGCCTGCACTCATGCTTACAGCTCACATCTCCTAGTAATTTATCTTTACTTAAGCTCTGAGGCTTAACCATTCAAGCACAGTGAGCAGAGGTCATTTACCAGACTCACATAATTGATCGCTTAACAATTAAACAATTGAGCACTGTAAGTAGGTCATGGTTAACTGATCTAGTTGAACATTTTCAGGCATCAACAACACAGTGAACAGGGTAGTATCTATGGATTTTGTTTTTTGAAGACTTCCAGATGATATTTGACAAGTTTCCCCTAAGTTATCATTAGCACAGAATTAGAGGTAACCTTAGAAGTGATTGATTGCAAGGTAACAGACAATGAATAGAGATAAAAGGAACATTCTCCAATTGATGACAAGTGGTGACCCAGGTATTGATATGAGGACCTCAGCTTTTCACTATAACTATCAGTAACAGTGCATGTTAGAAGCTATTATTGAAGAAGTTATAACAGGGGCACTTGGATAAGCTCAAGGTAATCAGGCAGAACAAACATGGTTTTGTGAAAGGGAAATCGTGTTTAACCAACTTATTGGAGTTCTTTGGGGAAGTAGCATGTGCTGTGGATAAAGGGGAACTGGTGGATGTACTGTACTTAGATTTTCAGAAGGCATTTAATAAAGTGCCACATCAAAGGCTATTGTAGAAAATAAAAGCTCACTGTATAGGGGGTAATGTATTGGCATGGATAGAAGGTTGGCTGGCTAACAGGAAGCAGAGAGTGGACATAAATGGGTCATTTTCAGATTGGCAGGATGTGACGAGTGGTGTGCCACAGGGATCAGTGTTGGGATCGCAACTGTTTCCAGTTTATAGAAATGACTTGGATGAAGGGATTGAAGGGATAGTTGCCAAATTTACTGATGACACAAAGATAGGTAGGAAAGTAAGTTGTGAAGAGGACATGAGGCAATATACAGATATAAAGAGGTTAAGTGAATGGGAAAAGATCTGGCAAACGGAGTTTAATGTGGGAAAATGTGAAATTGTCCATTTTGGCAAGGATAAAAGAGAGGCATATTATCTATATGGTGAGAGATTGCAGAGCTCTGAGGTGCAGAGGGATCTGGATGTCCTAGTGCATGAATCACTAAAGGCTAGTATGCAGGTACAGCAGGTAATTAGGAATAGCCCACTCCCATTTCTATATTGCGAGTGCAAGAGATGAGATCACAGATTTAGATTAGCTAAAAGAAAATTTGGGGCTGATATCAGAAAATGATATTTTTTCGTACAGTGTGTCAAACTCTGGAAGGGGACTCACAGTTAGAGTTCTCCAGGCTGCCATGACACTAAGCCTCTTTATTTTTAAAAATACAATTTCAAACTTTCAACTGACTGGGGATTTTTCAATTTGAAACAAGACAGAGAAAACTACTTAATAATGCAAGGCCATCTTCCAAGATGAAGGTGAGAAAGCAAACAAGGCACCCTCAGGGGAGTGCAAACAGAGGAACATGCCCAATAGTTCAAAGACCCGTCAATGTCTAAGGAAGAGACATTCAAATGCAAAGTGCTGGGATATTGAAACAATGGCTGCCACAGGCAGAACCACCCAAACCCCCTTTGGAAATACACAATGGGTGAAGTATTTCAGGCCAGGCGGAGTCACTGCAGAGAGATTGCAAGAAAGACTTCAGCAGAGGACACAGGCTGAAAGCTGGGCTCTCTCTCTCTCTCTTTTGGAACAAGTGTAATACCCAGTTTGAAAAGTCAACATTCTCAGAAACCTATCAGCGAATTGAGATCTCATCTTCTATATCTGACCACACTCACGAAACCAAAGAATGTAAATCAGCCACAATGTCTAAAACCTATGCCTCAAGGACAATCAAAGGACACTTGACGATATATTTTTAAAACTTTTTTTTTATTGGACTCTAACCTCCACCCCCACCACTTTATTTCTGAAACCTGTGGGGGTGTGAGGTTGTGTTTCTATTATTTTTTAAATTATTTTTTTCTCAGGTTTAGTGGTGAATAAATTTGCTGCTTCTTTACCTCAAGAAGACATCATTTAATTGGCTCCTTTTTGCTCACAGCTTAAATAGTTAAATACATTCTGATCTGGAAAAAAGCATATCCTGGTGAAAAAGAAAATTAAATCTTGGTTGTGACCAACTGAGGAGGTTGAATAGAGGGGGCGGGGGGTGGATCAGTTCACCCCCTTCTCGCCCAGTTGTAACAAGGTGGAAATCTAGGATTCATTTAAGAAACAAGTGGCTTTTACAGCGGAGGGATGGTAGGGTTTATCTGGGTGGATGAACTAAAATGGGCCGAGCAGCCTTCCTCAACTGTAACTATCTTGTGATCCTGTAGGTTTAGAAAAGATTATCGTAAAAAAATAGATATGTGGTTTAGCCAGCTGTATCTGAAAGTAAAACTTACTGTAACTACATCGTGATGACCACATTTGGGTTGTCTGATAAAAAGCCCTTGTAGGATTTCAAGTGGAACTAATGAAATCATTGATCCCTTGAAGGATAATTGGTATTTTATTTCTGCCAATTTGAAACAGATATTAAGGTTTTTTTTTGCTAGGTGCTGGAAATCGAAAATAAAAACAAAAAACGCTGGAGCCAGAGAAAGTCAAGCAGCAGCTATGAGGAAAGAAAGGTAGGGTTGTCTCAGATCTATAGAAATAAATGATACAGGTAAGCAGCCTATCAAGAGGAACAGTCAGGAAAAAGGGACAGAAAGAAAAAGAATTGAGTGTGATTCAGTTGTGAACAGTATTCATTCCTGCTTAACTTACTCTATTCAATAAAAGGTGGCTAAAAGGTAACTCATGGAGTCATTCTCCATCTAATGTTTCATTAGAACCTCATAGTCAAAATCTGCTGAAAGGAACAGCAAAGAGGTCAATCCATTTATTGTTCGGAATGGTTTATTTATCCGTAAATCAAATATTAAACTTTTGGTTTCTCACTCGGTTCTCCTGCTTCTGTATAATTATCTTATTTTTAAATAAACCTAAACTTTAGCCTGAACAAGACAGTTAAATACTATGATATTTATTGACTTCTGGCTTAGACGGGGGACAGCAGTGGACATTCCACATAGATTCTGGTTTGTAGCTTCACATTAACGGGGTAATTGCTGGTCCCATAACACGCTATTCTATTCACATCATGCATAAGGATTTCAGTTCAGTGTACTTATAGGAACTGTTATTTTTGGTTTTGAAGGATCATCAAAAGTGTTATATAGACGGCCTGAATTGCAAGAGTCTCACTTTTCCAACAAGTGAAAATGACACAAGTGCAGTTTTCATACCCACTGAGGTAAATTCCGCATTATCGCCTATATAGCCACAGACAATACACTCCCACAGCTATATCCCTTAATTGTGAGTTAAGATCTTAATCCAGTTTATCTCAGAGGTCCACAGATTCCCTCTATTGTGTGTAACAACATTCATTGGTTACTATTGGTGCCATGCTTGTACATTTTATTAATGCATTGGGGACTTATATCAGCATTCCATCTTCCATGCAGTCCCTCTCCAAATGCAGCAAGACCTGGACAACATCTAGGCTTGGGCTGACAAGTGGCAAGTAAAATCACGCCACATAAATGACCATCTCCAAAAAGAGAGAATCTGACTACCGCCCCTTGACATTCAATGGCATTACCATCACTGAATCCCCTACTATCAACATCCTGGGGGTTACCATTGACCAGAAATTGAACTGGACTATCCATATAAATACTATGGCTATGAGATCAGGTCAGAGGCTAGGAATCCTGCAGAGAGGAACTCACCAACTCACCTCCTGACTCCCCAAAGCCTGTCCACCATCTATAATGACACAAGTCAAGAGTGTGCTGGAATACTCTCCATTTGTCTGGATGAGTACAGCTCCAGTAACACTCAAGGAGCTCAGCACCATCCAGGACAAAGCAGCCCACTTGAATGGCACCCAGTCTACAAACATTCACTCCCTCCACCACTGACGCACAGTGGCATCAGTGTGCACCATCTACAAGATGCACTGCAGCAACTCATCAAGGCTCCTTAGATAGCACCTTCCAAACCCACTACTGCTACTATATAGAAGAACATGGGAACACCACCACCTGAAAGTCCTGCTTCAAGCCCCTCACCAACCTTACTTGGAAATGTATCACCATTCCTTCACTGTCACTGGGTCAAAATCCTAGAATTCCCTCCCTAACAGCACTGTGGGTGTACCTACAGCACATGGACTGCAGCAGCTCAAGAAGGCAGCTCACCACCACCTTCCCAAGGGGCAATTAGGGATGGGCAATAAATGCTGGTCTAGCCAGAAACGACGACATCCCATGTATGAATAAAAAAATTATTGTGCCTATTTGATGTTGAGAGACTTAAACACAAATTCTAGGCTGATGGTCCAGTGGAGTACTGAGGGAGTGCTGTACAGTTTTTAAGTGCGTCTTCTGGTTGCAGTGTTAAATCATGGCCCCGCTTGTCTTCCCAGGTGGATATAAAAATCGCATGGCACTACATTTATGGCCAATATTCACCCCTCAACCAATGTCTCTAAAACAGATTGTCTGATCATTATCTCATTGCTGTTTTGAGGAGCTTGCTGCGTGAAAATTGGCTGCTGTGTTTTTAATATTACCACAGTGACTACACTTCAAAAGTACTTAATTGTCTGGAAAGTGCAAAGGGATGTCCGGAGGTCCTTAAAGGCCCTGTAGAAAGGCAAGCCCTTTGTTTCAGAATTAGCTTAATTATGGAAAGCAGGGGGAGCAATAGCCAGGCAAGAGCACACCCCAGTTGTCATCCCTCGTCTGTGATCGCTGATTGGTTGAGTGACTATTCTTGTGGTGTTTGGAGCATGCTGTAGCTTTCTCATGAGTACTTATCCCCTCCTAGCTACCAAAAAGTAGAAGTGATGGCACGGTGGTATTGTTGCTGGGCTAGTAATCCATAGACCCAAGGTAATATTCTAGGGAACTGAGTTCAAATCCCACCATGGCAGAAGGTGGAATTTGAGCTCATTAAAAATCTAGAAATAAAAGTCTAATTATGTCAATTGTAAAAACTAATGCCCTTTAAGGAAGTAAATCTGCTGCCTTTACCTGGGCTGATCTACATGTGGCTCCAGACCCACAGCAATGTGGTTGATCCTTAAATACTCTCTGGACAATAAATGCTGAGACTTGTTCACAAAAAACCGAGGCTAATACTACAGTGCAGCTGTGTTTGGGATTAAATGTTTATTCTGTCATGGATGTCAGAAGGTCCCATGATGCTATTCAAAGAAGCTCTCTTGGTGTCCCATCCAATGTTTAGCCATCAGACAACATCACCTAAACATATTATCAGGCCTTTTATCGTATCACATTGCTGTTTGTGGGATCTTGCTGTGCAAAAAAAAAAAGTCAACCGCATTTCTCTACATCACTTCTTCAAATGTATTTCATTGGTGTTAAAGCACTTTTAGGCGCCCTTGGAAACTCAACTCTTCTCTATGAATGCAAGCTTGTTCAGTGACTTGCAATTATGGACAAGTTTGTTTTATTATCCCCAACACTTGAGTATTGTTGAAAAAAGAGACATGCTGTCAAAGTGTTTCATCTTTTGGTGCATTCTCCATGGCAGTGGCTTGACTAATCAGAGTCGGAAAAGGCACCCCTTTTCCCATGCAGTATAAAGTGTTGCTCCCTTTGCAATTTGGCATTCTTGCACCTATCCTGATGAGTGCAAGATGAAAAGTTTTGACAGCTTGTCTCTTTTGTTCAGCAACACTGAAGTTCCACGCTACAAAGCGACTATTCCAACACCCGTTAAGCTCTCTGGTTTTCAACGATCCTGGTTCCTTTAATGTCTCATTAAGTTTCTCATGGGTTAGAACAAGTTAATTCCGTGGGTACTGAGACTCAATGACCAAGACTGGCGCAACTTCCAGCTTTTCCTCCCTCTCCCCGCACGGATTTGGATTCGGGCCTTGATGATGAGTGAAGTGTAGCGATGAGTCTTGTTGAGATTTAAAAGGCCTGTTTTCTCTTTCATCCTGGGGTTGGATCCCTTCTTCCTCTCTCTCGTTCCACTGAGGCGCTTGATATCTGTAGACGTTTTCCTTGACAGTCCATCAACATTCTCATGGTGATTCCCGGATATGAAAGGAACAGCTTTCCCCCTATGCCCCAATCGGGGGAGGTCCATATGTGGGCTCCATCTGTGGCAGACAACTCAGATCCTGGGTGAATAATCTGAGAAGTTTTTTGACTGTAACACTCTCACTGCTTGATCGCGTGCCATATGCTTGTTGCCTTACATCAAGAACAGATGTCACTGATTGAGACTTTACTTCAGCTTCTCAAATCCTTGTCAACCCATTGTTGATACCCTTGGCGTAGATGGTAACCACAGCAACTTCAAAGCCTCGGAGACTGCTGCAGTGCTCCGCTGAGCAGAGGATAGCCCGCTCACTGCCTGCTTTCAAGGCCCGGAATCCTGCCTCATTCGTTCACACCTCCGCTGTGCCGGCCGGCTCCGGAGGAAGGCTCTTGTCTCTGAACCTGAAGGTTGTGGGCTCATGCCTCACTCGAGGGAGTTGAGGACAAAAACTCGGGCCGAAGCGACGGTGCCCGCGCCAAAAGTGTCATGCGCCGCCGGAGGTGTTGACTTCCCGGGGGCAACATTAGGCCCAGGGCCCTCCCCCGCCACCTCCCACCCAGCCTTTGCCACCTCAGGCACGTGTAATAAAAAAAAAAATCCCGTGGTACCATCTGGAAGGAGAGCAGAGGAGTCTTCCCCGAAGCCCTGGCCAATAGACGTGGCTCAAACAAGAAACAAGGCGATCTGGCCATTAGTGTGTTGTCGTTTGTGGGATCTTGCTGTGCACAAATTCCCTGCCACATTTCCAACCTTGCAACGGTAACTGCACTTCAAAAAAAAAACATAACTGTTCAGTTAGCTTTAAAGTGCCGAGGGACCTGCTGAGACCATGTAAGGCGCCAGGTAAATTCAACTCCGCCATTTTCTCCAGACCACCCGTTCTCCTTCCTCCCTCTGCTCCTAGCCTCCTGGAGGCAGCTCGCTGACGGAGGTATGGTTCCACAAAGTCGCCCCCCCAACCACACACCCCACCCACCCCCCCCCACCCCACCACCACCACCACCCCCCCCCCCCCCCCCCCCCACCACGTGAGCTTTTACAGGGAACTGATCGCCAAGCTAAGCGAGCTAATCGGCCACAGGGAGCGTCGCAGCCTAGGTCGACCTGGTGCTCACCAGCTGTCCACACATACCACTTCCAGCGGGAGCGGCTGAAGGGCAGGCGGGGAGCAGGGCTTCTGGCCGATTCTCCCCTCTCCAAACCCGGGCTTTCCTCCTAAAATTAACTCAGCACTGCAGCCTGGAGGCCCTGAATCTGTACAGGCCAAGCCGCTGATCACAGTAAACCGCTGAGCTCTTAGTGAATGACTTAAAAGACCCAGACATCACAGCAAAGTCCTGACAGTTACAATGAATGGGACCCTCAGGCATTGCTGACTCTCCTCCCTGAGCCAGACAGTCATGACTTCCAACTCCACTCAGCACCTGAGGTGAGATGGAAGCGCAGTGACAAAGTCACTGCAGAGGCCTAGGTCAATACCCTGAAAACATGGGTTCAAATCTCATCAAGGCAACTGCTGGAATTTGAATTAAATGAATAAACCCGGAATACAAAGCTAGACTCAGTAATGATGACCATGAAACTATCATCGGCTGTTGTTAAAAACCCCATCTGGCTTACTAATTAAGTCCAGGGCAGCAGGCTCGTGAATGGTTTTCCCACCGCACTGCGAATTCAGGCCCTTAAGAGGGCATTAATTGCCCACAGGCAGTCAAGACGTTCGACCAGCAGTGGATTTGGAGGCCTGCAGGGATTGCTTGTGGGCTTTGGGGGATGGGTGGCCCTTTCACTCAAAGGCGCTCAGTGCCTGATGAAAGGACTCAGCATCAGGAAGGGGGAAGGCCAGTTGAGAACCACACCCTGCCCTTGATGCCGACCCCCCCACCCCCCCACCCAACCCCCATGGCTCCCTCCCCGTGACGCCCACCCAGCAAACCCCTCACCCCCATCCCCACCATCACTCACCTTTGGCCCGGGTCCCCTTGACAGACCTGGGCCCCAGGTGGGTGCATTACCAGCAGCAGCCACTGTCTCCTCGGCTGCAGCACTCAGGGGGTAGCACCTACGCTGTTGTCCTTGGTCCCGGGAGGTCTTTGCCGCTGCCCAGTTAAATGCCTGATTGGCACTCAGCTCGGCCAACCTTTCTGAAAGTAGGCAACGCGGGGCTCTTGTCAGCTCTAGCGGGCGAGACCCACGTCACCCGCATTAAATTCTGCCACGGATTTCAAAAGTACCGCATTAACTATCAGACATTGCTCCCTCTCACCTCAGAATCACACCATCGGGACTTCAAGCTCCACTCAACATATGCATTGACTGTGTGAAGTCCTGAGGATGTGAGAGGCACTATATCAATACAGTGGTTACTTCCACACAAACAGTTAAACTGCCTCTTACTCATGACCCTTCAACAGAACTGATTGAATGTTAGAAGAGGGGTGCATGAGGACTCGAAACGTCAACTCTTTTCTTCTCCGCCGATGCTGCCAGACCTGCTGAGTTTTTCCAGGTATTTCTGTTTTTGTTTTGGATTTCCAGCATCTGCAGTTTTTTATTTTTATCCTTCAACGATGGCTTTCTGTAGTTCCTGTAGCATAGGATCATTCACTGTTTCTTCATGTAGCTGCTGGCATTTCCATTACACAGAATGTAAGAGATCAATTTGGAGAACATCTTCAAGTTCGATGTCAATGAACTTTACTTGTAGATCTAGGGATATATCTTCTGCTTTCATGGGGTTAGGCAATCCGCTAAGTGTACCAATGTGGCCAGCAGGTTACCTGGCTTCTGCCTGATCTCACAGTCATAACTTTGAAACTTTATCAAGAGTCGTTGTGCACTGGCCAATGGTTTTCACTAAATCATCTCCAGTGGCCTATGGTCAGTCTCTACCAACAAATCTTTTTGCCAAATGGATAGATATGAAAACACATGAGTCCAAATCCTAAAGTTAATTTTTCCCTCTCGATGTTGGAGTCGTTGGACTTTTCCTTTTATTCGTTCATGGGATATGGGTGTCACTGGCTGGGCCAGCATTTATTGCCCGTCCCTAATTTCCCTCGAGAAGGTTGTGTTACAGAGATCTTGAAGCAAATGAAATTGATTTTTGTAGTGTGCACGCTCCCAGGACTTTCTGTGAGGCATCTGCCTTCAGAGTAGTTGTCTCCCTAGGATCATAAAATCTCAATGTCAATGTTTGTGATTCTGACTGCTTCAGTGTTTTGAAGAGTATTGGTGTCTTCACGCCAAAGGAGAGACATATCCTTTTTCAACAATTCCCTCAGTGAGGATGATTTTTCAGCAAAATTGGAAATGTATGGAGACAGGAAATTAAAGAGACCTAGACATCTTCAAAGAGTGTCCTTATCTTGAGGAGTTGGCATGGCTTTAATATCCTCTATTTTACTTGGATCAGGACGTATGCCAGTACTGGAATAAATAGAACCAAAGACATTGATCTTCTGCACGTTGAGGGCACATTTCAGACTGTTGAACACCAATCCTTCATTACATGCCCCTTGCATCAGGACGTGCAGATTGTGGTCATGTTCTTGCTTTGTTCTTCCCACAACAGCGATGTCATAGGCGATACAGATGCATCCTGGCATAGTGCATGTGATGCGGCCCATGTGAGGTTGAAAGAGATCCTTGCTGATGCAGAGCCCAAAAGAAGTCAGTGAAAACAGTATCCCCCGAATGGGGTACGAAATGTAGTAAACTCTTGGGACTTCAGCGCAAGATATACTGACCAGTAGCCATGCTTGGCATCAAGCTTCAAGAAGAATTTTGCACCTAAAAATCTCAGATTTTACTCTTCTAATGTGGGTATCTTGTAAGGACAATGTTTCAAAGTTGCATTTAAACACAATATATTGAGGCATACTCTCAATAATCTATCCCTCATTAGGACACATATAGTTGAGCTGTACCAATTGGTGTGCACAAGCACTCTTCTAATGATTCCATCCTTCTCCATTTTGTCTAGTTTGACCTTCAGTTTGTCTTGTAAGTGGAGGCTGCCCTTACTTGGTGGATTAATTTCCAACAGAGGGCGCTGGTGAGAAGTGACTGAAGCATTCTGGGAGAAGTCATCGCAGCCACCGCGACTCAGGAGGGAATCAAGGAGAAGGACTCTTGCATTCAGCAGGAGGAAGGGCATCCAACAGAGGGCGTTGGTGAAAGTGACTGAAGCATTCTGGGAGAAGTCATTGCAACCACTGCGACTCAGGAGGAATCGAGGAGAAGGACTCTTGCACTCAGCAGGAGGAAGGGCATCCAACAGAGGACACTGGTGAGAAGTGACAAGCATTCTGGGAGAAATCATTGCAGCTACCATGACTCAGGAGGGAATCGAGGAGAAGGACTCTTGCACTCAACAGGAGGAAGGGCATCCAATAGAGGGTGCTGGTGAGAAGTGACTGAAACATTCTGGGGAAGTCATCACAGCCATGACTCAGGAGGGAATCGAGGAAGACCCACTGTCAAAGAACGGAATAGCCCCAAACATTACATTGCTGTAGTGTTTCCATCCCTGCCTCCTCCTCAAACCTAAACAAAAAGAGAGGAAGAGGCAGTGCCTTCAGGAATGCACTAGTCCTGTGAGGGACCTTCTTCTGAAAGTGGATTTTAAAGAAAAAGCAGCTGATTGGTGAGTAAATCCTGATAGCAGACTTGGAGGGAGGAGCACCAGAGCGGTGAGTATAAACCTAGCTTACCTCAGGGATTCGTGGCCTTGTCTCCAGGGAGCAGACTTGGAGGGAGGAGCACCAGAGCGGTGAGTATAAATCTAGCTTACCTCGGGGATTCGCGGCCTTATCTCCAGGGAGCAGACTCGGAGGGAGGAGCACCAGAGCGGTGAGTATAAATCTAGCTTACCTCAGGGATTCATGGCCTTGTCTCTAGGGAGCAGACTTGGAGGGAGGAGCACTGGAGCGGTGACCTCGAGGCACAGACTAACTGAAGCCAAAACTGAAAAAGTGATGTCACAGGAAAGCTGTGACCTGATTGGTTGGTAGGAAATCTGCACCAAATTTGAAAAAAAAACACTGCAAAGCTAATTATTAAATTAATTATGAGATGACTGGGCAGGTGATGTGCCGTAGCTGTATGATGTGGGAGCTGGCAGATCCCATTGCGAGCCGCAGTGCCCACATCTGCAGCAAGTGTTGGTTGCTGGAGGAACTCCGGCTCAGAATTGATGAGCTGGAGTCTGGGCTCTGGATGCTGCAGCACATCTGGGAGGGAGACAGTTACCTGGACACTTTGTTTCAGGAGGTGGGCACACCTGGTAGATTAAGTACCTCAAGTTCGGTCAGTGGTCAGGGTCAGCAGGATGTGAGTGCAAGTGAGGCAGGTAGAGGGATTCTGTGTTCAAGAACAGAGGAGCCTCAGCTCTTGACCTTGTCCAACAGGTATGAGGTACTTGCTCCTTATGAGGATGAGGAAGAGGGCTGTAGGGAGGATGAGCCAGCTGACCATGGCACCGTGGCACAAGAGGCCATTCAAGATGGGGGAGCAAAAAGACAAGTGGTAGTTGTAGGGGATTCTATAATTAGGGGAATTGATATCTTCCTTTGTAAGCAGGATCGAGAGTCCCGCATGGTATGTTGCCTGCTTGGTGCCAGGGTGAGGGACATCCCTGACCAGCTTGAAAGGATATTGGAGAGGGAGGGGGAGGATCCAGTTGTTGTGGTCCACGTCGGGACAAATAACATAGGTAAGACTAGGAAAGAGGACCTGTTTGGGGATTATCAGGAACTAGGAACTAAATTAAAGAACAGGTCTCAAATGTTATAATCTCCGGATTACTACCCGAGCCACGTGCAAATTGGCATAGGGACGCGAGAATAAGGGAAGTAAACACATGGCTAAAGGAGTGGTGCGGGAAAGAGGGGTTCCATTTCATGGGGCACTGGCAACAGTATTGGAACAGGAGGGATCTGTATCTGTTGGGACAGTCTCCACCTGAACCAATCTGGGACCAATATTCGAGCGAAAAGGGTAAATAGGGTGGTCAACAGGACTTTAAACTAGAAAGTGGGGGGGGAGGGAAGGGTAAAATTCCAAGAAGTATGACTAATGGGAAACAAAGCAGCAGGTTAGCGTTTGGGGGGGTGGATTCAACTTCATGGAAAATTATGAAAAAACTGAAATGAAAGGAGAGCCCAGGAGAGGCTGTTAAAGTCCCCAGAACACAAAATAGGAGAGAGTGTTTAGAAAGGGCTAGGTATCTAACTTCAAGCACATCAGATAAAGGGACGACAATGAGAAAGGGGACTGGAAATACAGGACTGAAGGTGTTGTATCTGAATGCACGCAGTATACAAAATAGGGTAAATGAGCTTGTGGCACAGATTGAAATTGGCAGGTATGATGTGGTGGGCATCGCGGAGACATGGCGTAAAGGGGATCAGGACTGGGAGCTAAATATCCAAGGATATACATCCTATCGAAAATATAGGCAGGTTGGCAGAGGGGCTGGGGTTGCTTTGTTAGTAAGAAATGAAATTAAATCAATAGCAAGAAATGATGTCAGATCAGATGACGTAGAATCTGTGTGGGTAGATTTGAGGAACCGCAAGGGTAAAAAAATCATAATGGGAGTTATGTACAGGCCTCCGAACAGTAGTCAGGATGTGGGGCACAAGATGCACCAGGAGATAGAAAAGATGTGTAAGAAAGATAAGGTTACAGTGATCATGGGGGATTTCAATATGCAGGTAGACTGGGGAAATCAGGTTGGTAGTGGATCCCAAGAAGAGGAATTTGTGGAATGACTACGAGATGGCTTTTTGGAGCAGCTTGTGGTGGAGCCCACTAGGGAACAGACAATTCTAGATTTATTGATGTGTAATGAGGCAGATTTGATAAGGGAGCTTAAGGTGAAGGAACCCTTAGGAGGAAGTGACCATAATATGATAGAATTTACCCTACAATTTGAGAGGAAAAAGCTGGAATCAGATGTAACTGTATTACAGTTGAATAAAGGCAACTACAGAGGCATGATGGAGGAGCTGGCCAGAATTGACTGGGAGATGAGCCTAGCAGGAAAGACAGTGGAACAGCAATGGCAGGAGTTTCTGGGAGTAATTTGGGAGACACAGCAAAAATTCATCCCAAGGAAGAAGAAGCATACTAAAGGGAGGACGAGGCAACCATGGCTGACAAGGGAAGTCAGGGACAGCATAAAAGCTAAAGAGAAAGTATACAATGCGGTGAAGAACAGTGGGAAACCAGGGGATTGGGAAGCCTACAAAGACCAACAGAGGACAAGTAAAAAAGAAATAAGGAGGGAGAAGATTAAATATGAGAGTAAACTAGCCAGTAATATAAAAGAAGATTGCAAGAGTTTTTTAGATATCTAAAGGGTAAGAGAGAGGCAAAAGTGGACATTGGGCCATTGGAAAATGACACTGGAGAAGTAGTAGTGGGAAACAAAGAAATGGCGGAGGAACTGAATAGGTACTTTGTGTCAGTCTTCACAGTGAAAGACGCAAGTAACATCCCCAAGTTCAAGAGAGTCGGGGGGCAGAGGTGAGTATAGTGGCCATTACCAAGGAGAAGGTGCTAGGAAAACTGAAAGATCTGAAAGTGGATAAATCACCTGGACCAGATGGATTACACCCCAGTGTTCTGAAGGAGATAGCTGAAGAGATAGTAGAGGTGTTAGTGGTGATCTTTCAGGAATCACTGGAGTCAGGGAGGGTCCCAGAAGCCTGGAAAATCACTAATGTAACCCCCCTGTTTAAGAAGGGAGTGAGGCAAAAGACGGGAAATTACAGGCCGATTAGCCTGACCTCGGTCGTTGGTAAGATTTTAGAGTCCATTATTAAGGATGAGATTTCAGAATACATGGAAGTGCATGGCATCAAGGGGAGGTCATGCTTGACAAATCTGTTAGAATTCTTTGAGGAGGCAACGAGTAGATTAGACAAAGGAGAGCCAATGGATGTTATCTACTTGGACTTCCAGAAGGCCTTTGACAAGGTGCCGCACAGGAGGCTGCTCAGTAAGATAAGAGCCCATGGTGTTAGAGACAAGGTACTAGCATGGATAGAAGATTGGCTGTCTGGCAGGAGGCAGAGAATGGGGATAAGGGGGTCCTTCTCAGGATGGCGGCCGGTGACTAGTGGAGTTCCGCAGGGGTCAGTGTTGGGACCAGAACTTTTCACTTTATACATTAATGATCTAGATGAAGGAACTGAGGGAATTCTAGCTAAGTTTGCAGATGATACAAAGCTAGGTGGAGGGACAGGTAGTATTGAGGAGGCGGGGAAGCTGCAGAAGGATGTGGACAGGTTAGAAAAATGGGCAAAGAAGTGGCAGATGGAATATAATGTGGGGAAGGGTGAGGTCTTGCAGTTTGGTAGGAGGAATAGAGGCATAGACTATTTTCTAAATGGGGAGAGAATTCAGAAATCTGGAGTGCAAAGGGACTTGGGAGTCCTAGTCCAGGATTCTCTTAAGGTTAACTTGCAGGTTGAGTCGGTAGTTAGGAAGGCAAATGTAATGTTGGCATTTATTTCGAGAGGACGAGAATATAAAAGCAGGGCTGTGCTGCTGAGGCTTTATAAGGCTCTGGTCAGACCACATTTAGAATATTGTGAACAATTTTGGGCCCCATATCTCAGAAAGGATGTGCTGGCCCTGGAGAGGGTCCAGAGGAGGTTCACGAGAACGATTCCAGGAATGAAAGGCTTAACATATGAGGAACGTTTGAGGACTCTGGGTCTATACTCGATGGAGATTAGAAGGATGAGGGGGGATCTGATTGAAACTTACAGAATACTGAAAGGCCTGGATAGAGTGGAGGTGGGGAAGATGTTTCCATTAGTACAGAGACTTAGATCCAAGGGCACAGCTTCAGAGTAAAGGGAAGACCTTTTAGAACAGAGATGAGGAGAAACTTCTTTAGCCAGAGAGTGGTGAATCTATGGAATTCATTGCCACAGAAGGCTGTGGAGGCCAGGTCATTGAGTGTATTTAAGACCAAGATAATTAGGTTCTTGATTGGTAAGGGGATCAAAGGTTATGGGGAGAAGGTGGAAGAATGGGATTGAGAAACTTATCAGCCATGTCTTATGGTCTTACTTGCATTCTCCTGCAAATGTAATGTTGCAGCTTCCTTGAAACTGTCAATTTTGTTGAAATATTCTAAGGAAAACAAACCCAGCCTATTTAATTCCTCATAGCTGCAATTTTCAAGCCCTGGCGACATTCTTGTAAATCTCCTCTGTACTCTCTCCAGAGCAATTATGTCCTTCCTGTAATGTGGTGACCAGAACTGAACACAAAATTCCACCTGTGGCCTAATCAGCATTTTATACAGTTCCACTTCATCCCTGCTTTTGTATTCAAAATCCCATCCAATAAATGGAAGCATTCCATATGTTTCCTTGACCACCTTATCTACCTGTCCTGCCATTTTCAAGGACCTGTGGACATGCACTCCAAGGTCACTCACTTCCTCTACACCCACCGCAATATCCTTTCATTTATTGTGCTTTCCCTTGCTTTGTTTACCCTCCCAAAGTCCCTAACCTCACATTTCTCTGGATTGAGTTCCATTTGCCACTTCTCCACCCACTCAGTCAAACCATTGATATCGTTCTGGAGACAACAGCTATCTTCTTCACCATGAAATACATGGCCGATTTTTGTGTCATTTGTAAATTTTCCCAATCATGCCTCCCACATTTAAGTCCAAATCATTAATTTATACAACACACAGCAAGAGCCCCAACACTGAGCCCTGTGGAATGTCACTGGAAATCGCTTTCCATTCGCTAAAACATCTGTTGACCATTACCCTTTGTTACCTGTCACTGAGCCAATTTTGGATCCAACTCGCCACCTTCCCCTGCATCCCATTGGTTTCTATTTTTCTGACCAGTCTTCCATGTGGGATTGTGTCAAATGCCTTCCAAAATCCATGTAGACCACATCCACTGCAATACCCTGTAAGACCCTCCTCCTGGCCTAAAGGATCTTCTGTCTCTACTCTGGATATCACCGACACAGAACGACTTGGGTGAGTTTCCACCAAAGGTGATACACCTTTATTAAACCACTAAGCAACAGTACATACTCACGATAATACCTACTCCTTAGCTTGCCTGTGAGCCACAGTCCGTATCGGTGGTCAATTGTTGACAAATTCTCCATGCACAACTTCTGAGCAATTGACCAAATCACTCTAATCCACTGCAATAAAGATGTATTTGAGGGCTCTTTCTATACTTTTATTCTGCTATGGCCCTCTGCCATATCAGAGTAATACCTGTTTTTAGCCCATTTAATTGGTTTTCAATTACATCAGTGTTTTTACGCTCGTTCTTATGTACCAGGCCTCTTACGAGGTCATGCTTGAAGGCACAGAACAAGCCTGACTCTGCTTTGCGATCTCTTAGACGGTTATCAACCCCCAGGCTGGTACAAGCAGACATCTTTATTACCTCTAATGAGCACAGAGGGGTCTATCTTTCTCAAAGTTGGAGGCCAGCTCTCCTGAACAGTTTCTTTCATTTTGCAGACCTTGCTAATTCTGGCACGGCTTTGGCTTGACTAAATTGACCATCGTGCTTTGCGTTTTGAGCCCACAGTGCAGCACGGTACAGTTCTTCAGCTAACCTCGGCCTGGGTTATTCTTTCACCTCGGTGGTCCACGTTAGCGTCACAAGACAGACCCCACATGCAGGGGGCAGGATCGGCCGGGGAGCAGACCGCCAACCGCGATTGGCTCCCCACTGCGATTTCACGCCAGCTGACCGATTAACGGCCAGCCAGCGTAAAACACGTAGTGAAGTGCTCAGCGCTGCCAAGGTTGGGGGGGGGGAGGTTGCGGGGGGTGTGGCGGGAGGAGGGTGGACACTGAGGTAAGCGCGGGTGTGGGCGAGAGCTGACGGAAAGCTCCCTGAAGGCAAAGACCCTGCCTCAGGGAGCTGAAGGCTTGAAAGCAATGAAATAAAGTTTTTAAAATCTGGAAAAACAAATTCCAGGCGTCACAATCAGTCACCCGCACAGATCCATGATAAAGAAGCTGTTCGTAGATTTTTTACCTTTTTTAAATTTAATAACGGAGGCCCCATCCCACCCTTGGATGAGCTTTCATGAAAAATGCGAAGCTCACCTGGACGATTTGCTGAGGTTGGACAAAAGTCGGAGACGATTACAACTTCACTTACACTAATTGGCCTCTTAATTGTCGGCGGGTGTGCCCCTGACATTTGTACCCGCCTGCCAAGCGAAATATCGCGTCAGCGCGGGATGATGTCAGGACACCTGCCCCGGAGTCATCTCGCACGATTTTGTGTCCGATGGGTCAGGCACATACCCGCACACCTGCCTAAACATTCTGCTCAGGGTTACACCACAACCGGCCTGTGTTAAATGAAAGTAAATGATACATTGGTGTACAACCCTCATCGATCCTCCTTGCTACTTCCTCAAAAAATTCACGACTTTCCTTAACAAAACCATGTTGACTGTCCCTGATTCATCTGTGGCTTTCTAAGTGACAGTTTATCCTGGCCCTCAGAATTGATTCTAATAATTTTCCCACTAGCAAAGTCAGAGTGACAGGCCTTTAATTACTTGGCATACACCTCACACCCTTTTTAAACAATGGCAGACCTCACTGGATTGAAAAATAATCCTCAGGGTATCCGCTACTCCCTCCCGGGCATCCTTGAACAGCTTGGGATACAATCCATCGGGCCCTGGTGATTTATCCAGATTCAAGGGTGCCAGTCCCTCCAGTACTTCCTGTCTCACTATGCTTATTGTACCTAATGTTTCACTCTCCTCTTCATTAACTAGAATGTCCACATCATCCCTCTCCTTAGTGAAGACAGGGACAAAGTGCTCGTTAAGAACCCTGCCCACATCTTCTGCTCCAATGCATCATTTACCTTTTACACAGGCCCTGCCCTTTCATTACTTATCTTCTTCTCTTAACGTACTGAGAAAACATCATCATGTTTTGGTTGATTTTACCTGACAATATTTTTTCATTTCCTCTGTTTTCCTGATTCCATCTTTTACTTCATCCCTTTATTTTCTATACTCCTCTAGGATTTCTAACGTATTAAATCACACCTTACAGATAATGTCCCAGGCTCCACCATCACCATCCCTGGGTGTGTTCTGTCCCATCGGCAGGACAGACCCAGCAGAGGTGACAGCACAGTGTTATACAGTCGGGAGGGAGTTGCCCTGGGAGCCTCAATATCAACTCCCAGACCCCATGAAGTCTCATGGCATCAGGTCAAACATGGGCAAGGAAACCTCCTGCTGATTGCCACGTACTGCCCTCAGCTGATGAATCAGTGCTCCTCCATGTTGAACACCACTTGGAGGAAGCACTGAGGGTGTCAAGGGTGCAGAATGTACTCTGGATGGGGGACCTCAATATCCATCACCGAGAGTGGTTCGGTAGCACCACCACTGACCGAGCTGGCCGAGTCCTAAAGCTGCTAGACTGGGTCTGTGGCAGGCGGTGAGGGAACCAACAAGAGGGAAAAAAATACTTGACCTCATCCTCACCAACCTGCCTGCCGCAGAAGCATCTGTCCATGACAGTATTGGTAGGAGTGACCACTGCACAGTCACTGTGGAGACGAAGTCCCACCTTCACATTGAGGATACACTCCATCGTGTTGTGTGGCACTACCACTGTGCTAAATGGGATAGATTTCAAACAGATTTAGCAACTCAAGACTGGGCATCCATGAGGCGCTGTGGGCCATCAGCAGCAGCAGAATTGTACTCGAACACAACCTGTAACCTCATGGGCTGGCATATCCCCCACTCTACCATTACCATCAAGCCAGGGGATCAACCCTGGTTCAATGAAGAGTGCAGGAGGACATGCCGGGAGCAGCACCAGGCATACCTAAAAATGAGGTGTCAACCTGCTGAAGCTATAAAACATGACTACTTGCGTACCAAACAGCATAAGCAGCAAGTGATAGACAGAGCTAAGCGATCCCACAACCAATGAGTCAGATCCAAGCTCTGCAGTCCTGCCACATCCAGTCGTGAATGGTGGTGGACAATTAAACAACTCACTGGAGGAGGAGGCTCCACAAATATCCTCATCCTCAATGATGGAGGAGACCAGCACAGCAGCACAAAAGATAAGACTGAAGCATTTGCAACAATCTTCAGCCAAAAGTGCTGAGTGGATGATCCATCTTGGCCTCCCCTGGAGGTCCCCAGCATCACACATGCCAGTCTTCAGTCAATTCGATTCACTCCATGTACCGTCAAGTAGTTGTAACCAGTCCACATTCATCGGCTCACCTCTCAACTTTGTAAAATTTGTCTTCCTCCAATTTAGAACGTTCACTCCTGTTCTATCTTTATCTTTTTCCATAATTATACTAAACCTAACTGTATTATGGTCACTATATCCAAAATGGTCACCCATTGCTACTTCACCCACTTGCCCAGCTTCATTTCCTAAGACTAAACTTAGAATTGCACCCCCTGTCGTTGGGCTTGTTACTTGCTGACTAAAGGAATCCTCTTGAATGCAGTTGACGAATTCCGTACCCTCTGTCCCCCTGACACTGTTTGTTCCCCAGTTGATATTAGAGTAGTAGAAGTCCCCAACTATTACTGCCCAATTGTTTTTGCACCAGAAGTTTGCCTACATATTTGCTCTTCTATCTCCATCTCACCATTTGGGGGTGTATAGTATAATCCTAGTCACATGGCTGTCCATTTTTTATTTCTGAGCTCAACCCATATGACCTCATTTGATGCTTCACTTAGTACATCATCCCTCCTCACAGCTTAATTGATTCTTTAACCAATGCTACACCCTCTCTCTATCCTGCCTGAAAAGCCTACATCCAGGGATGTTGAGCTCCTATTTTTGCCCCTCCCTAAGCCAGGTTTCTGTTATAGCGATGATATCATGCTGTCATGTGTCTATCTGTGCCCTCAGCTCATTGGCTTTGTTTGCTATGCTCCTTGCATTTAAATAAATGCCTTTTAACATTGCCAAATTCCAGTGCTGTTCACTTTTTAGTCTTTGTTCCTCCTGTCTTCCAGTGCCACTCGCTAATTTTCTGTTCCCCGCACCCCGTTCTGTATCTGTCCTATTTGAGTCTGCCCTCAGGTTCCCATCCCCCTTGCCAGGCTAGTTTAAATCCTCCCCAACAACACTAGCAAATCTCCCTGCAAGGACATTTGTCCCGGTCCTGTTCAGGTATAGACCATCTGCCTTGTACAGATCCCACGTTCCCCAGCACCAGTCCCAATGCCCCAGAAATCTGAAATTCCCTCACCTGCACCATTTCTCCAGCCATACATTCATCGGGTGGATTCTCCTATTTCCATACTCACTAGAACGTGGCCTTGGGAGTAATCCAGAGATTACTAACTTTGAGTTCTGCACACTAATCTCTTCCCTACCTCTCTGAACTTAGCCTGCAGCATCTCATCCCTTTTTCTACCTATATTGTTGGTAACAATGTGAACCATGACCCCTGGCTGTGAACTCTCACCCTCCAGAAGCCACTTGGTGATAACCATGGCCCTAGCACCAGGAAGGCAACATACCATTCAGGAATCATGTCAGTGACCACAGAAGCGCCTGTCGGTTCCCCTAGCTATAGAATCCCCTACCACTATTGCTCCCCTCACTTTTATCCTCCCTCCCTGTACAGCTGAGCCACACATAATGCTCTGGCCCTGACTCTCGCTGCTCTCTCCAGAGGAACCCTTCCCCTCATTGGGACTCAGAACTGAGTACCTGTTAGAAAGTGGGATGTCCCCAGGGGTCTGCTGCACTACCTGCCTTGCCTGTCTCATCTGTCTGGGGGCCACCCAGTCCCTCTCTGCCTGCACTTGCTTAAGCTGCGGAGTGACCACCTCCTGAAACGTGCTATCCACGTAGCTCTCATCCTCATGAATGCAGCTCAGTGTCACTAGCTAATCCTCGAGTTCCAAGGTATGGTGCTGGGTGCATTTCATGACACTTTCTGCACAAGTAGCAGTCCAGGACACGGGTAGCATCCTGGAGTCCCCACATGGCGTGGGATGTGCAGCTGACAGATGTGACCAGCCCTGCCATGCCTCGTATTATTTATTTACTGTATTAAAATTCAAAGCTAAGTAAACACAATAAAAAGTTAATGAATTACTTTGAATTAGCTAATTTATCATTTTTAACCTCTACAACTCCCAATAAGCTTTATTACTGTCAATAAACCTTACCAATAATAATAAAACTGTACAATCACCAATAAATTATCTGAGCAGTGAAGTTTAAAGTTTTACTTTTTCTTTCTTATCCAGATGTTTATAGACCTTTCCTCAGAATAGTGGAGCCGAGTGGACTGGAGTGGAGTGCAGTGGAGAGGAGTTAAGCAGAGTGGACTGGAGTGGACTGTAGCAGAGGGGTGTTAAGTGGAGTGGACTGGAGTGGAGTGGATTGTAGTGGAGTGGAGTGGACTAGAGCGGAGCAGAGTGAGGTGAAGCAGAGTGGACTGCAGTGGACTGGACTGGAGTGGAGTGAAGTGGAGTGGAGTGGACTGGACTGGAGTGGAGTGAAGTGGAGTGGAGTGGACTGGACTGGAGTGGAGTGAAGTGGAGTGGAGTGGACTGGACTGGAGTGGAGTAGAGTGAGGTGAAGCAGAGTGGACTGCAGTGGAGTGGAGTGGAGCAGAATAGACTGGAGTGGACTGTAGCAGAGGGGTGTTAAGTGGAGTGGTGTGGAGCAGAGTGGACTGTAGTGGAGTGGACTGGAGTGGACTGGACTGGAGTGGACTGGACTGGAGTGGAGTAGAGTGGCGTGAAGCAGAGTGGACTGTAGTGGAGTGGCGTGAAGCAGAGTGGACTGTAGTGGAGTGGACTGTAGTGGAGTGGACTGGAGCGGAGCAGAGTGGGGTGAGGCAGAGTGGACTGCAGTGGAGTATAGCAGAGTGGAGTGGAGTGGATTGGAGTGGAGTGGTGCGGAGTAGAGTGGAGTGGAGGGTGGCAGAGTGGAGTGGACTGGAGTGGAGTTCAGTGGAGTAGAGCGGAGTGGACTTGAGTGGAGTGCAGCGGGATGGAGTGAAGCAGAGTGGACTGGAGTGGACTGTAGCGGAGGGGTGGTAAGTGGAGTGGAGTGGAGTGGAGTGGAGTGGAGTGGAGTGGAGTGGAGTGGAGTGGAGCGGGGTGGAGTGGAGTGGAGTGGGGTGGAGTGGGGTGGGGTGGAGTGGGGTGGAGTGGAGTGGAGCGGGGTGGAGTGGAGTGGAGTGGGGTGGAGTGGAGTGGGGTGGAGTGGGGTGGAGTGGAGTGGAGTGGAGTGGAGTGGAGTGGAGTGGAGTGGGGTGGAGTGGAGTGGAGTGGAGTGGAGTGGGGTGGAGCAGGGTGGAGTGGAGTGGACTGGAGTGGAGTGGAGTGGAGTGGGGTGGAGTGGAGTGGGGTGGAGTGGAGTGGAGTGGAGTGGAGCGGGGTGGAGTGGAGTGGAGTGGGGTGGAGTGGAGTGGAGTGGAGTGGAGTGGAGTGGAGTGGGGTGGAGTGGAGTGGGGTGGAGTGGAGTGGAGTGGAGTGGAGCGGGGTGGAGTGGAGTGGAGTGGGGTGGAGTGGAGTGGAGTGGAGTGGAGTGGAGTGGAGTGGAGTGGAGCGGGGTGGAGTGGAGTGGAGTGGAGTGGAGTGGAGTGGGGTGGAGTGGAGTGGAGTGGAGTGGAGTGGAGTGGAGTGGAGTGGAGTGGAGTGGAGTGGAGCGGGGTGGAGTGGAGTGGAGTGGAGTGGAGTGGAGCAGGGTGGAGTGGAGTGGAGTGGAGTGGAGTGGAGTGGAGTGGAGTGGAGTGGAGTGGAGTGGGGTGGAGTGGAGTGGAGTGGAGTGGAGTGGAGTGGAGTGGAGTGGAGTGGAGCGGGGTGGAGTGGAGTGGGGTGGAGTGGAGTGGAGTGGAGTGGAGTGGAGTGGAGTGGGCTGGAGTGGAGTGGAGTGGAGTGGAGTGGAGTGGAGCGGGGTGGAGTGGAGTGGAGTGGAGTGGAGTGGGCTGGAGTGGAGTGGAGTGGAGTGGAGTGGACTGGAGTGGAGTGGAGTGGAGTGGGCTGGAGTGGAGTGGAGTGGGCTGGAGTGGAGTGGAGTGGAGTGGGGTGGAGTGGAGTGGAGTGGAGTGGAGTGGGGTGGGGTGGAGTGGAGTGGGGTGGAGTGGAGTGGAGTGGAGCGGGGTGGAGTGGAGTGGAGTGGAGTGGGGTGGGGTGGAGTGGAGTGGAGTGGAGTGGAGCGGGGTGGAGTGGAGTGGGGTGGGGTGGAGTGGAGTGGAGTGGAGTGGAGTGGAGTGGAGTGGAGTGGGGTGGAGTGGGGTGGAGTGGGGTGGGGTGGAGTGGAGTGGAGTGGGGTGGAGTGGAGTGGAGTGGAGTGGGGTGGAGTGGAGTGGAGTGGAGTGGAGTGGAGTGGAGTGGAGTGGAGCGGGGTGGAGTGGAGTGGGGTGGAGTGGAGTGGGGTGGAGTGGAGTGGGGTGGGGTGGAGTGGAGTGGAGTGGGGTGGAGTGGGGTGGAGTGGAGTGGAGTGGAGTGGGGTGGAGTGGAGTGGAGTGGAGTGGAGTGGGGTGGAGTGGAGTGGGGTGGAGTGGAGTGGAGTGGAGTGGGGTGGAGTGGAGTGGAGTGGAGTGGAGTGGAGTGGGGTGGAGTGGGGTGGAGTGGAGTGGGGTGGAGTGGAGTGGAGTGGAGTGGAGTGGGGTGGAGTGGAGTGGAGTGGAGTGGAGTGGAGTGGGGTGGAGTGGAGTGGAGTGGAGCGGGGTGGAGTGGAGTGGAGTGGAGTGGAGTGGGGTGGAGTGGAGTGGAGTGGAGTGGGGTGGAGTGGGGTGGAGTGGAGCGGGGTGGAGTGGGGTGGAGTGGAGTGGAGTGGAGTGGAGTGGAGCGGGGTGGAGTGGAGTGGGGTGGAGTAAAGTGGAGTGGAGTGGAGTGGAGTGGAGTGGAGCGGGGTGGAGTGGAGTGGGGTGGAGTGGAGTGGAGTGGAGTGGAGTGGAGTGGAGCGGGGTGGAGTGGAGTGGGGTGGAGTGGAGTGGAGTGGAGTGGAGTGGAGTGGGGTGGGGTGGAGTGGAGTGGAGTGGAGTGGGGTGGAGTGGGGTGGAGTGGGGTGGGGTGGAGTGGAGTGGAGTGGGGTGGAGTGGAGTGGAGTGGAGTGGAGTGGAGTGGGGTGGAGTGGGGTGGAGTGGAGTGGAGTGGAGTGGAGTGGAGTGGAGTGGAGTGGAGTGGAGTGGAGTGGGGTGGAGTGGGGTGGAGTGGAGTGGGGTGGAGTGGAGTGGAGTGGAGCGGGGTGGAGTGGAGTGGAGTGGAGTGGGGTGGAGTGGAGTGGAGTGGAGTGGAGTGGGGTGGAGTGGGGTGGGGTGGAGTGGAGTGGAGTGGGGTGGAGTGGGGTGGAGTGGGGTGGGGTGGAGTGGGGTGGAGTGGACTGGAGTGGAGTGGAGTGGAGTGGAGTGGAGTGGAGTGGAGTGGAGTGGAGTGGAGTGGAGTGGGGTGGAGTGGAGTGGAGTGGAGTGGGGTGGAGTGGGGTGGAGTGGAGTGGAGTGGAGCGGGGTGGAGTGGAGTGGGGTGGAGTGGAGTGGAGTGGAGTGGAGTGGAGTGGAGTGGAGTGGAGTGGAGCGGGGTGGAGCGGGGTGGAGTGGAGTGGAGTGGAGTGGAGTGGAGTGGAGTGGAGTGGAGTGGAGCGGGGTGGAGTGGAGTGGAGTGGGGTGGAGCGGGGTGGAGTGGGGTGGGGTGGAGTGGGGTGGAGTGGACTGGAGTGGAGTGGAGTGGAGTGGAGTGGCATGGTGTGTAGTGGAGTGGAGTGAAGCGGGGTAGAGTGGAGCGGAGTGGAGTGGAGTGGAGTGGTGGAGTGATGTGTAGTGGAGTGGAGTGGAGCGGGGTGGAGTCATGGAGTGGTGTGTAGTGGAGTGGAGTGGAGTGGGGTGGAGTGGAGTGGAGTGGAGTGGAGTGGAGTGGAGTGGAGTGGAGTGGGGTGGAGTGGAGTGGAGTGGAGTGGAGTGGAGTGGAGTGGGGTGGAGTGGAGCGGGGTGGAGTCATGGAGTGGTGTGTAGTGGAGTGGAGTGGAGTGGGGTGGAGTGGAGTGGAGTGGAGTGGGGTGGAGTGGAGTGGTGTGTAGTGGAGTGGAGTGGAGTGGGGTGGAGTGGAGTGGAGTGGAGTGGAGTGGAGTGGAGTGGAGTGGAGTGGAGTGGAGTGGTGGAGTGATGTGTAGTGGAGTGGAGTGGAGCGGGGTGGAGTCATGGAGTGGTGTGTAGTGGAGTGGAGTGGAGTGGGGTGGAGTGGAGTGGAGTGGAGTGGAGTGGAGTGGAGTGGAGTGGGGTGGAGTGGAGTGGAGTGGAGTGGAGTGGAGTGGGGTGGAGTGGAGCGGGGTGGAGTCATGGAGTGGTGTGTAGTGGAGTGGAGTGAAGCGGGGTGGAGTGGAGCAGAGAGGAGCGGAGTGTAGTGTAATGGAGTACAAACGAGTGGACAGGTATCAAGTGGAGTGGAGTGGAGTGGAGTGGAGTGCAGCGGATTGGAGTGGAGTGGATTGGAGTGGAGTGAAGTGGAGTGGAGGGGAGTGGAGTGGAGCAGATTGGAGTGGAGTGGAGTGAATGGAGCAGATTGGAGTGGAGTGGAGTGAATGGAGCAGATTGGAGTGGAGTGGAGTGGAGTGAATGGAGCAGATTGGAGTGCAGTGGATTGGAGTGCAGTGGATTGGAGTGCAGTGGATTGGAGTGCAGTGGATTGGAGTGCAGTGGATTGGATTGGAGTGGATTGGAGTGGAGTGGATTGGAGTGGAGTGGATTGGAGTGGAGTGGAGTGAATGGAGCAGATTGGAGTGCAGTGGATTGGAGTGCAGTGGAGTGGAGTGCAGTGGATTGGATTGGAGTGGATTGGAGTGGAGCGGATTGGAGTGCAGTGGATTGGAGTGGAATGGAGTGCAGTGGATTGGAGTGCAGTGGATTGGAGTGGAATGGAGTGCAGTGGATTGGATTGGAGTGGATTGGAGTGCAGTGGAGTGGAGTGAATGGAGCAGATTGGAGTGCAGTGGATTGGAGTGCAGTGGATTGGATTGGAGTGGATTGGATTGGAGTGGATTGGATTGGAGTGGATTGGAGTGCAGTGGATTGGAGTGGAGTGGATTGGAGTGCAGTGGATTGGAGTGCAGTGGATTGGAGTGCAGTGGATTGGAGTGCAGTGGATTGGAGTGCAGTGGATTGGAGTGCAGTGGATTGGAGTGGAGCGGATTGGAGTGGAGCGGATTGGAGTGGAGCGGATTGGAGTGCAGTGGATTGGAGTGGAGCGGATTGGAGTGCAGTGGATTGGAGTGCAGTGGATTGGAGTGCAGTGGATTGGAGTGCAGTGGATTGGAGTGGAATGGAGTGAAGTGGAGTGAATGGAGCGGAGGGGAGTGGAATGGAGTGGAGGGGAGTGGAGTGAAGTGGAGTGAATGGAGTGGATTGGAGTGGAGTGGAGTGGAGTGGATTGGAGTGAATGGAGCGGAGTGGAGTGGAGTGGATTGGAGGGGAGTGGAGTGAAGTGGAGTGAATGGAGTGGATTGGAGTGGAGTGGAGTGGAGTGGAGGGGAGTGGAATGAATGGAGCGGATTGGAGTGGAGTGGAGTGGAGTGGATTGGAGGGGAGTGGAGTGGAGAGGAGTGAATGGAGCGGATTGGAGTGGAGTGGAGTGGAGTGGATTGGAGGGGAGTGGAGTGGAGAGGAGTGAATGGAGCGGATTGGAGTGAAGTGGAGTGGAGTGAATGGAGCAGATTGGAGTGGAGTGGAGTCAATGGAGCGGATTGGAGTTGAGTGAAGTGGAGTGGAGTGGAGTGAATGGAGTGGAGGGGAGTGGAATGGAGTGGAGGGGAGTGGAGCAGAGTGTAATGGAGCAGAGTGGAGTGGAGCGGATTGGAGGGGAGTGGAGTGAATGGAGCGGAGGGGAGTGGAATGGAGTGGAGGGGAGTGGAGCGGAGTGTAATAGAGCAGGGTGGAGTGGCGTGGAGTGGAGCGGAGTGGAGTAAACCCTCCTTCTCCTATAGCCCGTGGGTTGAGGTGCTGCTGGAGCTGCGTTCTTGCACTTTTCCGAAGCTCCACCAGGTCTCATCACCACCTTCTCTCGCCCAGCTTTCCTGGCCTTTTTTTTTCTGTTTTTTTGGACTTTCCTTTGCTCACCATCAATCCAACCTACACCCTGATCTCTTGCCTCTCCTGACTGAGGTAACCCAGTGCTGGCCCCCTCGACACCCTGTTCTACTCACCATGAGGGATCCATCTGCTTACCAGCTCTTTATTTGAGCACTATCCAGCACCATGTCTTCAAAGCTTTTCTTCAGAGTCACCACGATGTGATTTCAACCCTCGCCCCACACTCTGACTCCATTGCAGTCTGACCGGAATGTCAAGCGTTTTCTCATGTTATGTAACATATATGTAATCATGCTATATAAGGCTGTTCACCATGTTGAACCTGTACTTAACTTTGCTGCCACACTGTTAGACCACCACTGAACACCATGTCATGTTTTTACATTGATTCAAAGGCACCGATACACTTACAAGGGATTATGTAAACACTTCATTTATTAAGACTAGGCACATGAGAACAGTTATACATGGATAGAAAGCTTGGTGCTATCCACAGCAGAGCTGTATGTGCTGTGTTCTGCTCACAGGCCAAAGTGAAACTGAGACTGGATCACATGACACACTTCCCTTCTGGTGATGGCATGCTGCTATCCCTTAAAGGCATATTACCATAAACACCACCACCTGCAAGTTTCCCTCCAAGTCATTCACCCTCCTGATGTGCGTCTATATCGCCGCTCCTTCATTTCGCTGAGCCAAACTCCTGAAATTTCCACCCTAACAGCACTGTGGGTGTACCTACACCACACGGACTGCAGCGGTTCAAGGAGGCAGCTCACCCACCACCTTCTCAAGGGCAACTAGGGATGGGTAACAAAAGCTGACATTGCCAGCGACACCCACATCTCACAAAAGAATGAAGAAAACATGCTTAAACAGAAAATCGACAACAAGCCAGGCACCTCGGCATATCAGATAGCACGTGGATGCAAACAGGTTGGCCATTCTACCTTCTTGTTGATGGACCTGAGGCTCATCACTTCTGTAAGGATCTTGAGGGGCAGGAAGCAGAGAGCAAAGGGAAGGGGAGGGGGGCAGCTGTGCGTGCCAGGCCAAAAACTCCTGTAGAGGAAGAGGCTGTTGTAGTTCCTGACTTGCATGATGGCTGCTGGTTATGATCAGAGGCGCCGCTCTCTTTGCACATAAGCTCAAACTCTCGGTAATCCAGCCCTTGAAGTGGCGTCTTCAAACTTGTACATGCTGCTCTTTATCGAGCTGAGCTGAGCAGAGAGTCCTTCTGATGCCGCTTGAAAGCATTTTGAGACTGGTCAAGAATTTAAATATTTTGGTCAACAAGCCAAACTATTTTTTTCAAGGTGCTTTGGATTTGGAGAACTCGTTTCGCGAGTAACTTCACAGGAGTCGAGAGCGCCAAGCAACACTGCTGAATTTGTCAAAGCTTCAAAAGAATTTTTTTCACCAGGCCTGATCATTCATGTGCTCCAATTTCCAAGTTGTGTAGAGGGAAGAGTCTCATTGGATAATAAGAAGGAGGTAAAAACGAATTACATAGAAACCACGGGCTGGATCTTCCGTTCTTGGTAGGTGTCTCGCCTGAAAAAGCAGCAAGATGCCGGCGCTGACTCTGAGGAGGAGGCCCTGCCATACCTTCTGCCAGTCAGGCAGCTCGGTGGACATCAGGTGGGCCTTACTCCAGGCCGAGGACCCCTGAAGGCAACCTCCCGCCCGCCAAGAGCTGTTGGCCAATCAGAGGGCGGCAGCTCTTGCACTCTGCAGCGCCACGGAGAGGGCGGTGGCTGCTGCCGGAACAGCATTCCCCCCAGGGTCCCAGGATCACAGAGCAAGCCAGGACAAAGGTACGCGCTGCTGAGGGGCGGGGCATGGGGGGGGTGGGGGTGGAGGTCTCGAAGGATGGGGGTCGTGAGGAGAGGGGGGGCTGCGGGGTTGGCAGCAAAGGAAGGGGGGGAGGCGGATGTCAGTGGTCACCGCCCCATGCCCACGCCCTCGACCGTGCACAGGTTAGAGCAGATCGAGGGAACCCAGCCCTCCAGCTGACATGCAGCCCGCACAGTTTTACCAGGCCACATGTCGGCAGGCCTGCCTGGAGCTGGGAACATTGCAGTGGAGGTGGGGAAGAGGCCCTTAGGTGGTGGTTAATTGGCCGCTTAAAGGATCTCAAGTGGAGGTGGGGCGGGAAGGTTGACCATAGGCCTTCCCACCCAGAACATACTTCCAGTGGAGGCAGGAAGCCCTCGGGTATCAGTCCCGACACCATCCCACCAAATTTTCATGCCCTCCTACCTCCTTCCTTGCCTCGTGCAGAGGATTCTGACCTGCAACACAGAATTAGCTCATTTGACCCAATCTGTACACCAGGCTTCCACCAACCCTATTGCCCATTTTCTCTCCCCTTCGTGTGCTTATCTCACTTCTCCTTAAACGTGTCTATATTATTCAACTTCAGCTGCTCTTTGAATTAGTGAATTCCACATACGTACCATTCCCAGGTAAGGAAGTTTCTCTGAATTTCCTATTGGAAGTGTCTAGTCCTTGGGAATTATAATATAACATTGATATTCCAGGCACATGAGATCACTTTCAGGGTTCTTAAGAATTAACGGTCTATTCTAAGAGTCTTAGCATTGCTTTTGTTTAGCATGTTAAAAGACATGCAAAGGATAGTACAGAGAAATCCTGCAAGGAAGCATTTAATCAAAATTGTTTTTAATAGAAACGTTAAGAGCAGATTGGTTGCTCTTACTGGTGCGAGATAATGCAAGGACCACTGGGTATTTGTGTATGAGCTTCTCAGAGCCATAGGAAGCTCCAGGATTGTGGACTATCCTAGAGTGCTCATTACTGTTAGCAACTTAATGAGAGGTTCGGCTACATTGTGGAGATGTCTTTCAATTAACTCCCCAGTTGTGCACTAGTTGCAACAAGTCCATCTCTCAAGAGGCGTGCAAAATCAAAGCAGTGTGGAGGAAACACGGAAATTAGCAGCCCTCATTAACAGATGCTCCAGGTAACTTTCTCCACCCCCGTCCCAGACACCTCTGGGCAGATGTGTTGTCGCAACACCCACCAATTATCACAGTAACAGTGGTGGCTTGGTGCTATTGTCACTGGACTAGTAATCCAGCAACCCAGGGTAATTCTCTGGGGGACTGGGTTCAAATCCCACCATGGCAGACAGTGATATTTGAATTAAATGAAAGTCTGATAATGGCCACACAGCCACTGCTTATGGTTGTAAAAACCCATCTGATTCACTGCTGCCCTTTAGGGAAGGAAATCTGCCATCCTTACCTGGTCTAGCCCACATGCGACTCCAGACCCACAGCAATGTGATCAACTCTTAAACATGCCCTCTGACCAAGGGCAATTAGGAATGGGCTAGGCCTAGCTAGTGACACCCAAGAGGTGGAGGAAAGGATTCGAGGCTTGGGCCAGTGCTCAGCTCGGGCAAGGGGCTGGCTGTAGTATTATTTTTTTAAAAATTCATTCACGGGGTGTGGGCTTCGTTAAGTTGCATCGATCTTTCTCGCACACCCACTTCACACCATCCATATTCCACACAGCAATAAACACCTCTCATCCATCAACAGATCAGCATTGGCCCCGTCTCCCAGTACATTAAATCCAAGAGTTCTGCTTTATAAATTTTATAAATCCTTCCATGGTCTAGCCTCACAATCCCTGGCAGCCCGGGAAGGAGCTCTTTATAGTGTTCAGTGACTGTTTTGATTTCTTGCTGAATTGCATGCCATTAACTTGCTGTTGAATAGTCAGTGGTCATCTAGGACTTTAACAGGAGAAATTTGCCTAACTTGCTTATTCGGCATCCAATAAGACTGGTGGCAGCACTGGTATTAGACCAGGGTGAGGTACAGAGGGATCTGGGTGTCCTTGTACATGAATCACAGATAGTTAGTACATATGAACATATGAATTAGGAGCAGGAGTAGGCCACTCAACTCCTCGAGCCTGCTCTGCCGTTCAATAAGATCATGGATAGTGTGCCGGTACAGAAAATGATTATGAAGACAATTGGAATATCGTTGCTTATTGCAATGGGAATGGGATATAAAAGGAGGGAAGTTTGATTGCGGTTATAGGGGGTGTTGGTGAGATCACATCTAGAGTACTCTGTACGGATTTGATCTCCTTACTTAAAAGAGGATACAACTGCTTTAGAAGCAGTTCAGAGAAGGTTCATTGATACCTGGGATGGGCAGGGTGTTATTTTATGAGGAAAGGTTGGACACTCTGGGCCTGTATCCATTGAGTGGTGATCTTATTCAACTCAAGGGGCCGAATGGCCTACTCCTGCTCCTACTTTGTAAGTTCGTTCGTGTTACGCCCTGTTTGACTTTATTCAAAGTCAATGGAGAGAAGTATCCGGGCAGGACATAAACCTGACATCCTAGACAATCATGTGCATTTCCCACCCGGCAAAATGATTCCACGTCCATGTGGGATAAGCTGCGGGTGGAATTGTGGTGATTAGGAATGATGGTGCCGAGAACTGAAATTAAAAAGAGCTCACAATGAGCTGCTCCTGGAGGGGATTGATCCAATTGGACAATGGAAAGCGCAGCTTTGAGGGGGGGAAAGGCACTAAGGGTCAAAGCTGTAACAGCGGGATGCGCAAGGCTCCGGCAGGAGGGACTTCGGGCAGTTCGGAATAATGGTGCGGCAGCCAGGAGTGCAGTCAAGCTCTCCGATTGGGTCGAACCAGACCAGATAGAGAGATCTCTGGCTGATTTGCTGAGGCTCTGAAGGGGTACCTATAGTTTCACAGCAGAATACGAAATCACTCCTCAATCTATCAGGGGGTTAATGATGTGGGAAGCACATTACAGATTTAAATAACATTTTGATTTCCCAGACTACAGTGGACGCGCAAGAGGATGAAATTGACCTAATGATTGGTAACTGTTTGTGACTTCTGTAATTGCAGAATTCTCTCCTCTGTAACCCGACATACACAGAGCTAAGGACCTTGTCACAACTTGTTATTCATAAGGAAGCGGGCTACCTTCTCAATCAGACAAACTGTGCTGCATGACTTGAGTTCTCATTTATTTTTATTATCCTGGCTGTTTCTTTCCCGGAAGCGTGTGTGAAAATTTCACATGCATCCCAGTGAAGAACGGGCAGTGTCCCATTCCAGTGTGAGGCACTCAGCGATCAGGCACACCAAGCATCAGGCACAGGGCACCCTGTCCTGATAACTCAATAACTTAGACAACAACAACTTGCATTTATATAGCACCTTTAACATAACAAAACATCCCAAGGCATCATGAAACAAAATATGACACCGAGCCACATAAAGGAGATATTAGGGAGGATGACCAAAGTCTTAGTCAAAGAGATAAGGAGGGTCTTAAGGGAGAAAAGTGAGGTAGAAAGATGGAGAGGTCTAGGGGGGTAAATTCCAGGGTTTAGGGCCTAGGCAGCTGAAGGAGTAGCCACCAATTGTGGAGCTGTTAAAATCAGGGATGCTCAAGGGGCCAGAATTAGAAGGAGCACAGATATCTCGGAAGGTTGTAGGGCTAGAGGAGATGACAGAGGTAGGGAGGGCAAGGCAATTGAGGGATTTGAAAGCGGGGATGAGAATTTTAAAATTCAGGTATTGCTTGACCAGAAGCCAGGGTGGGTCAGCAAGCACAGGGGTGATGGGTGAAAGGGAGTTGGTGCAAGTTAGGACATAGGCAGCAGAGTTGTGGATGAGCTCAGGGGGTAGAATATGGGAGGCAGGTCAGAAATGCATCAGATTGGTCAAGTCTAGATGAAAGAATTGAGTCATATTTCACTGAGTTTACTGATGACGCTAAATTAGCTGGGGTTGTATGTCGTGCTGAAGTTTTCCCAGGGGGATTTAAAGAATGAGTAAGCAGATATTGTTGAAAGGAGACACATGCTGCTGAAGCTTTTCGTTTGGTACTCATCAGGACAAATGCAAGAATGCCAAATTTCAAACACTCACCACAATTTATACTACAGGAGAAAAGGGTGACAAGTTGACTCTGATTGGCCAAAGCGTTGCCATGGAGAAAGCAGCAGGGAACTATGAGATCCCCAAGCTCCTGGGTAATTCAGAAAAGGGGCAAGGCTTGAACATATTCAGATATGCAGATATAAGCGGATAAAACTGCAGCAGATGGGGGACAATGTTGGGAAGTTTGAGGTCACCCACTTTGGACCGAAGGAAGATAGGTTGGAGTATTTTTGAAATGGAGGGAATCTGGAAACTGCCAAGAGATTTGGGAGCCCAGCTGCAGAAAGAAACTAAAAACTCTGGGCAGGTACAAAATATCATTAAAAAGGCAAGTGGAATATTTGCCTTTAGCTCAACTGGGCTGGGATGCAAAGGGGAAGAAGTTATTCTACACCTGTAGTAAGGTCTTGTGCAGGCCCCAGTTAGAGTACTGTGTCCATTCTAGGCACTGCACCTCCAGGAGGATGCTGGCCCTGGACTGGGTACAGTGCTGAGTCACAAGAATGATAGCAGAACTAAAGAGGTTAAATTAGGAGGAGAAATTGCGTAGTCTGGGCTTGTATTCCTTTGCATGTAAGAGATTAATGGGTAATCTAATTGAGGTATTTAAGTTGATTAAATTATTTAATAGGGTAGATTGAGAGAGCTGGTTAGAGGAGTCTGGAAGAAGGGCACATAACCTTCTAATTAGGCCAGCCAGGGTGAAGTCAAGAAACAATCTTCATAGAATCATTGAACAGTACAACAGAGAAAGAGATAAAAACAAAAAAACTGCGGATGCTGGAAATCCAAAACAAAAACAGAATTACCTGGAAAAACTCAGCAGGTCTGGCAGCTTCGGCGGAGAAGAAAAGAGTTGACGTTTCGAGTCCTCATGACCCTTCGACAGAATCTGTCGAAGGGTCATGAGGACTCGAAACGTCAACTCTTTTCTTCTCCGCCGAAGCTGCCAGACCTGCTGAGTTTTTCCAGGTAATTCTGTTTTTCTTTTGTCAACAGAGAAAGAGGCCATTTGGTCCATTGAGTCTGTGTCAGTTCTTTAGAATTACAATCCAGTTATTCCCATTCGCTCACTCTTACTCCATATTTTTGCAAGCTTTTCTCCTTTAAGTATTTACCCAATTCCCTTTTGAAAGCTACTGTTGAATCTGTATCCATCAGTCTTTCAGGCAGCGCATTCCAAATCCTAACCACTTGTTTCATGTAAAAAAAAAAACTTCTTTTTCCTGTCGGCTCTGGTGCTTGTGCCAATCATCTTAAATCTGCACCCTCTGGCTATCTGCCCTCCAGCCATTTAAAACAGTTTCTCTTTGTTTACCCTATCTAGAGCCTTCATGATTTTAAAGACTTCGATCATACCTCCTTTTAACTTCACTGCTTTAAGGAGAACAATTCCAGCTTCTCCAGTCTATCCATATGACGGTAATCCCTCATCCCTGGAACCACTCTAGAAAGTCTATAATGTGATCGCTGAAGCTTGTGTGCACTGCTGTACATCACTGAAGCTTTTTCTCTTGCACACATCATCCGGACAAATGCAAGAACACCAAACTTCAAAACAATTGTGTGCTGCAAGAGAAAAGGGTGCTGATTGGTTGGCATGTCGACTCTGATTGGCCAAGGCATTGCCATGGAGAAAGAAATAGGAAGTGCCCAAACAAAGTCCCCAAAGTCCTGGGTAATTCATGAAAGGCTCAAGGCTTGAACATATTCCTTTTGTCTGCAGAGAACAGGTTCCCACTATTACCACCCTGGGGGGTTACCATTGACCAGAAACTGAACTGGACCAGCCATATAAATATTGTGGCTGCAAAAGTATGTCAGAGACTAGGAATCCTGCAACAAGTAACTCACCTCCTTACTCCCCAAAGCATGTCCACCATCTACAAGGCTAAAGTCAGAAGTGTGATGGAATACTCTCCACTTGCCTGGATGAGTGCAGCTCCCACAACACTCAAGAAGCTCGACACCATCCAGGACAAAGCAGCCCACTTGATTGGCACCACATCCACGTACATTCGCTCCTTCCATCACCAACGCACAGTAGCAGCAGTGTGTACCATCTACAAGATGCACTGCAGGAACTCACCAAGGCTCCTTAGACAGCACCTTCCAAATCCACAACCACTATTATCTAGAAGGGCAAGGGCAGCAGATAGATGGGAACTCACCAACTGGAAGTTCCCCTCCAAGCCACTCACCATCCTGACTTGGAAATATATCGCCGTTCCTTCACTGTGCCTGGGGCAAAATCCCGGAACTCCCTTCCTAACAGCACTGTGGGTGCACCCGCACCATATGGACAGCTCACCACCACCTTCTCAAAGACAACTAGGGATGGGCAATAAATGCTGGCTCAGCCAGCGGAGACCACTTCCCATGAATGAATAATTTTAAAAAGTTTGTATGTCCCCTCCCGCAAGCATAAATGAGCCACCTAATGAACTTGACTGATTATCTTAAATTGGTTGCTAGTGTAGTTATTAGCGCAGTCAGGATTGTTCAGCCAGTGCTACCCAGTTGCGGAATCACATCTAACAATTTTGGGTTTTGCAAATGCGGGCTGATTAAGTATGGTATTTACTCTGCCTTCAAGCCCTGGGTTACCAAGCAACTCTCCTGTGCCTTTACATCTTTCCTAAAATGTGTTGCTCAGAATTGTATACAATACAGCAGCTGGAGGTGAACTACTGCTTTGTAAAGCTTCAGAATAATTTCTCAGTTTTTGTATTTGCTGCCTCTATTTATAAAGCTCAGAATTCCATGTGCTTAGTGACTGTTCTGTTAACCTCTGCTGTCACTTTCAAAGGTTTGGATACAAACACCTGTAGGCCTCTCTGTACTTGCACTCCCTGTAAAGCAACACCCTTTTGCTGAAACCTGGAACTCTTTCCCTGAAAAAACTGCTGAGCCTAGCTCAGTTGCAAGTTTCAAAAGTGAGATTGAGGGGGAGAGACATAGGCACTGGAGGAGGCCATTTAACCTCTCAAGCATGGTCTACCATTCAATGGCTGATCTACGAGATAACTGGAATCGTTCCAGGTTTGCACCAAATATGGCAGAGTTCAGGATAAAGGAGGTCTTACCACCACCCCCCCCAACCCCCAGGCTGCGATGGCAGCTTTTCGCACCGTATCTTCCCAATCCCGCCTCATTAATTATGCGTTCCCGGGAACCACACCGCTCTGATAGCGGGCAGGCTCTCATTCGCCCACCTCGCTGCTTCATCGCGCCGGGCGCCATATTTAAAGTGCAGCCACGCGTACACCTCTCAGCGCTCCCAGCCCACGACTGTTGTACGGAAGACGTGGCCCCAAAAGGCAAGAAGACTACAGCCCCCTGGTTCAATGATGAACCCATCGAACGCTTTTTGGATGCAGTGTAGGCCCGCAGTGATGTCCTCTGTCCCCACTTTGGGCAAAGGCCAGTTAGCAAGGTCACCAATCCAGCATGGGAGGCGGTAGCAGCAGTGGTCAGCGCCAATGCCCTTCAAAAAAGGACAGCCACCCAATGCCGCTACAGGATGAATGGTCTCATCTGCTCCGCCAGGGTAACTCACTCTTCTCATCACTCTCAACTCTCCCAAACCCATCACACATCCACAGGGATCTCACACCTCAAGGGACAACACCCATTAACTCTCACACACACCCACACATCTCCGTCAGGCTCATACCCTCTCGAGATCACATCCTCATTCTGTTCATGGCTCCGCTCACCACGCAAACATTCCACTCAGTGCCACGTGTCCTGCTCACACTCCCTCCATCTGTTTTCACAGCAGCAGGGAGAGGTTGGAGTGGCCCACATTAGGCCCCTCACTCACTTTGAGGAGTGTGCCGTTGCGCTGACTGGTGAGGATGTGGACCCTGTCTGCGGTGATGGTAATTTCAGCAGTGGTCACCCACATGAGGATACTGCACCACAACATCCCTCCCTCAACACAACAGTGAGTGCTCTCTCTCCTGCTTGTGACTCTGCTGCCAAACACTAATTGTCTCTACTTTGGTTCACAGGGAGCTGTGCCAAGGGACCGACACCCTCAGCCAGCCAGTCCCTCAGCTCCAACCACAGCCTCGCCTCCAGCCAAGAGGACACCTCCTCCAGCGAAGAGCTGGAAATAAGCAGCCTGGAAGACCTGTCATAGCGCTTACCCACACCCTTCACCAGCGCAGAGACACACCAACTCAGCAGCACCTGGATCTAGAGCAGGCTGGGCCTATAATGATATGAAGATGTATTACAGTGAGGTTCCCGATGCCTGACAGCAGGAAACATGGCCCACCATTGACGTGTGGAGTGGACAGTTGCAAACTGGTTTCACAAAGTCGCGAAATCGATTTTTGGCCTTCTCACCAATATTGTCTGCCCACACTGCCAAATACGCCGGCTGCCATTGGGCACAGAAAATTTCACCCCATGTACCCACCTTGTCTCCATTACCCCTTAATATCTTTGGTTAACAAAAACCCTTTCAATCTCAGACTTGATATTTATAATTGATCTAGCATCAATTGCCTTTTGTGGAAGAGAGTGCCAAACTTTTAGCTCCCTCTATGTTTTGTTATTTGTCCTTGGGATGTTTGTGTCACTGGCTAGACCAGCATTTACTGCTCATCCCTAACTGCCCTTGTTCAGAGGGCATTTGAGTGTCAACCACATTGCTGTGAGTCACATGTAGGCCAGACCAGGTAAGGACAGCAGATTTTCTTCCCTAACCAGGTGGGTTTTTAACAACAATAGTTTAATGGTTATTATTAATTCCAGATTTTTATTAAATTCAAATTTCACCATCTGCCATTGTGGTATTCAAACCCAAGTCCCCAGAACATTACCCTGGATCTCTGGAATACCACGCAAGTGACAATACCCCTATGCCACCACCTCTCCTGTATAGGAGTATTTCCTAATTCTGATTCTAATTTTTCGACTGTTTCTCCTAGTCCTAGACTCCCCAACTAGTGCAATTCATTTCCCTACCTAGTTATTAGTTGCCCTTAATATCATTAAAACTTTATTCAAATCACCCATAACCTTCTAAATTTCATTGAATGTAGCCCTAATTTAAATAATCACACCCATTATTTAAACCTTGGAGTCCAGGTATCATTCTGCTACATTTATGTTGCACTGCTCCCAAAGCCAATATATATATTTATTATTCATTCAGTGGGTGTGGGTATTGCTGGCATGATTATCATTTGTTGCCCATCCCTAATTGCCCTTAAACTGAGTGGATTGTCAGGCCATTTCAGAGGGGCAGTTAAGAGTCAACCGCATTGGTGTGGGTCTAGAGTCACGTGTGGGCCAGACCAGGTAAGGATGACAGATTTCCTTCTCTAAAGGGCATTAGTGAACCAGATGGAGTTTTACAACAACTGATGATAGATTCATGGTCACAATTATTCTAATAATTCTAGTTCTCTGGATATGAAGAACATTATCCCATTAATCTTCTTGACAATCTTCTGTACCTGTTCATGATATTTTAACCATCGGTGTAACTGATCCCACAAATCTCCCTGAACCTACATTGCTTCAAAATTTTTGCCATGTAGAAAGTACTATGTTCTGTCCATTTTAGGTTCATAGAAATACGGCTGATCATCCAACTCAATAGCCTGCTCCTGCTTTCTCCCCATATCCTTTGATCCCTTTCGCCCCAAGAGCTATATCTAACTCCTTCTTGAAAACATACACATTTTTGGCCTCAATTACTTTCTGTGGTAGTGAATTCCACAGGCTCACCACTCTCTGGGTGAAGAAATTTCTCCTTATCTCAGTCCTAAATGGTCTACCCCGTATCCTCAGACTGTGACCCCTGGACTCCCCCACCATCAGGAACATCCTTCCTGCATCTACTCTGTCTAGTCCTGTTAGAATTTTATAGGTTTCTGTGAGATCCCCCCTCATTCTTCTGAACTCCAGCAAATATAATCCTAACCGACTCAATCTCTCCTCATATGTCAGTCCCACCATCCCAGGAATCGGTCTGGTAAACCTTTGCTGCACCCCCTCTATAGCAAGAACATCCTTCCTCAGGTAAAGAGACCAAAACTGCACAGAATATTCCAGGTGTGGTCTCACCAAGGCCCTGTATAATTGCAGCAAGACAGCCCTGCTCCTATACTCGAATCCTCTGGCTATGAAGGCCAACAAACTATTTGCCTTCTTTACCGCCTACTGCACCAGCATGCTTACCTTCAGTGACTGGTGTACGAGATCACCCAGGTCTCATTGCACATTCCCATCTCAATTTATAGCCATTCAGTTAATAATCTGCCTTCCTGTTTTCAAAACGAATGACCTCATATTGCCTACTTTGAAATCCACTTGTCGGAGTTCTACCCATTCTTAACCAATAACATTCCTTTGCAATTTTTGCATTCATCTGCATCGCTGGCAATTTTGTGGTCATCTGCAAATTTGGATTGTGGCTTTCTATTCCATCATCTTAGTCATGAATAAATATGGTAAATAGTTGAGGACCCCTGTGAGACACCACTAGTCACATCCTATTAGTGAGCCTGCCCATGGGCATGCTCCCATTATCTGCCATACCATACCACAACTGCCCGTTATCCCTACCCTCTGTCTCCTGCTGCTCTGCCAATTCTCTGACCAGGGCCATATTTTTCCTTCAATCCCATGAGCTTCAACTTGAACTAACATTCTCTTTTGAGGAACTTTACTGAATGCCTTCTGGAAGTGCATACAAGTGGCCTCCATTAGCATTCCCCCGTCCATTATTTTAGTCATCTCTTTAAAAAATTCAGCCAGGTTTGTTAGCAGTGACCCATCCTTTGCAAGTACATGCTGGCTCTCTCTAATCAGCACGAAATGTTCAGGGTGTTCAATCACTCTATTATAAGTATAGACTCTAGTCATTTTCCGACAACAGATTTCTGCTAACTTAACCGTTATTGCCTGATTACCATCTCCCACCTTCCTTAAACCAAGAAACAGCATGTTCGATTTTACAACCTAAGGGAATAGTTCCTGAATCAAAAGAACATTCGAAGGTTATAGTTGGGGTGGCTGCAATGTTCTTATCTACTTCATTGAAATTCCGGGGTTGGAGACCATATCCAGCCTTCCCAGTTTGTCCCTCTGCTGCCAATATTCTCTTCACTGCTGGAATTTTGCTTATTAATTTTGGTAGGTTCCTGTCCGTGCTTGAATATTACTTTCCTCAGGATGTTATTCTACCACTGTAAATACTGATGCAAGTTAATTCTTCAACATGTCTACCATTTGCTTATTTTCAATGGCAACATTATATTATCAGATTTTTATGTGACCCCCCCACATTGCCCCTGACCACCCTCTTCAGAATGCAATTGTTATGATTTTTACATTGATTTTGACATCTTTTCCAAGTTCCTTTTCATACTCCATTTTGTTCCTCATTATTATCATTTTTGTTACCTTTCATTATTCTTTTTATCTTGCTCAGTCACCAGGATCTGTGCTGGTTTTATTATTTGAGCATGCTTTATTTTTATATTTACTCTTACTCCTTTAGTCATCTATTTTGCTTTTGCAAGTAGAACTCTTGCTCCTTAGGTGGATTTCGTCTCCACAATGACTGTGCAGTGGTCACTCCTACCGTTACTGTCATGGACAGATGCATCTGTGGCAGGCAGGTTGTTGAGGATGAGGTCAAGTGTGTTTCTTCCTCTCACTGGTTCCCTCATCCCTTCCCTGTCCAGCAGCTATGTCCTTTAGGACTCGGCCAACTTGGTCAGTCAAGGTGCTACCGAGCCACTCTCGGTGATGGACATTGAAGTCCCCCACCCAGAGTACATTCTGCACCCCTGCCACTCTCAGTGCTTCCTCCAAGTGATGTCCAACATGGAGGAGCACTGATTCAGCAGCTAAGGGAGGAACGGTACGTGGTAATCAGCAGGAGGTTTCCTTGCCCATGTTTGACCTGATGCCATGACACTTCACGGGATCCGGAGTCGATTTTGGGAACTCCCAGGACAACTCCCTCCCAGCCGTATACTACTGAGCTGCCAGTGGGAGAGGGCATACCCAGGGATGGTGATGATGGTGTCTGGGACATTGTCTGTAAGGTATCATTCTGAGACGATGACTATACCAGGCTGTTGCTGACTAGTTTGTGAGGCAGCTCTCCCCAACTTGTCACTCTATTCCTCTGAAATGCCAGGCAAGCCATTCAGTTGTATCAAACCCAAATGTTAGTAAGGGGGACTTTGCAGGGGCAGGGTTAAGATTTGCCGTTGTTGTTTCCGGTGCCTAGGTCAATGCTGGGTGGACCGTTGGTTTCATTCCTTATTGACTTTATTTTAGCGGTTTGATGCAACTGAGTGGCTTGCTAGGACATTTCAGGCAGCAATTAAGAGTCAACCACATTGCTTTGGGTCTGGAGTCACAAGTAGGCCAGACCAGGTAAGGACAGCAATGGTTTCAAGGTTGTAATTAGACTTTTAATTTCAGAATTTAAAATGCACCATCTACCATGGAGGGATTCAAACCCAGGTCTCCCAGAGCATTATCCTGGGTCTTTGGATTACTAGCCCAGTGACAGTACCACTATGTTATTGCCTCCCCCTCAAAAAGATTAAGTGAACTCTTGCGACGGTTTCCATTTCTGCTAGTGTATTAGCTGTGTCAGTGTCACAGACTGATATCCGCTAACGCTGATATCGTTAGCGCTAGCTAAGCTGCAGACTAATATCCGCTAACACTGATATCGTTAGTGCTAGCTAAGCTGCAGACTAATATCCGCTAACACTGATATCGTTAGCGCTAGCTAAGCTACAGACTAATATCCGCTAACGCTGATAGCGTTAGCGCTAGCTAAGCTGCAGACTAATATCCACTAACGCTGATATCATTAGCGCTAGCTAAGCTGCAGACCAATATCTGCTAACAATGATATTGTTAGCACTAGCTAAGCTGCAGACTAATATCCGCTAACGCTGATATCATTAGCGCTGGCTAAGCTGCAGACTAATATCCGCTAACACTGATATCATTAGCGCTAGCTAAGCTGCAGACTAATATCCGCTAACACTGATATCGTTAGCGCTAGCTAAGCTGCAGACCAATATCCGCTAACACTGATATCGTTAGTGCTAGCTAAGCTGCAGACTAATATCCGCTAACACTGATATCGTTAGCGCTAGCTAAGCTACAGACTAATATCCGCTAACGCTGATATTGTTAGCGCTACCTAAACTGCAGACTAATATCCGCTAACGCTGATATCGTTAGCGCTAGCTAAGCTGCAGACTAATATCCGCTAGCACTGATATCGTTAGCGCTAGCTAAGCTACAGACTAATATCCGCTAACGCTGATATCGTTAGCGCTAGCTAAGCTGCAGACTAATATCCGCTAACACTGATATCGTTAGCGCTAGCTAAGCTACAGACTAATATCCGCTAACACTGATATTGTTAGCGCTACCTAAACTGCAGACTAATACCCGCTAACGCTGATATCGTTAGCGCTAGCTAAGCTGCAGACTAATATCCGCTAGCACTGATATCGTTAGCGCTAGCTAAGCTACAGACTAATATCCGCTAACGCTGATATCGTTAGCGCTAGCTAAGCTGCAGACTAATATCCACTAACGCTGATATCATTAGCGCTAGCTAAGCTGCAGACTAATATCCGCTAACGCTGATATCGTTAGCGCTGGCTAAGCTGCAGACTAATATCCGCTAACACTGATATCATTAGCGCCAGATAAGCTGCAGACCAATATCCGCTAACACTGATATTGTTAGCGCTAGCTAAGCTGCAGACTAATATCCGCTAACGCTGATATCGTTAGCGCTAGCTAAGCTGCAGACTAATATCCGCTAACACTGATATCATTAGCGCTAGCTAAGCTGCAGACCAATATCCGCTAACACTGATATTGTTAGCGCTAGCTAAGCTAGACATGAGCAGCTGAGATGGTTGTCCTGGTGATGAAAAACACATAAATGGAAATAATCTAAAGATGGGTCTTGGAGATTTCCAGTGATGGGGCTGTGACTATTCCCTTTGGCAGCTTGTTCCATGGCGGGATTGTCCTTGGGAAGAGAGATTGTTGATAAACCATCTCGGAAACAAATGGTCTTTGTAATTTGTGTGGAAGGTGACCCTGGGCTTGTCATTGCCAGAGGGCACTAGGTACTTGTTTCTGTGAATTCTCACCGGCCCATTCCATACCTTACAGAACACGATCTCTCTCCTTTGCTGCAGTGATTTCCAATCCAAATCCTTGATCCAGCACGTGACACTGGTGAATTTCCCACACTGATTCATACAGAATTGTTCAGCATGCCTTTGGATTGCTTCAATCTTATTTATATCTCCAGCCATATAAGGATCCCACACCCAATTTGCATACCCCAGGGTTGGATGAACAAAAGTTTGCTAAGCGAAAACTTTTGATATTTTTGTTGCAACACCAAAGATTCCTCCTCAGAAATCCGAGAACCCTGTTTGGATGTTATCATGCTGAGTGTGGAATCCCCATTCAAGATTGTTTTTAAGAAGAATCTCCATACGAACATGCGAATTAGGAGCAGGAGTAGGCCACTCAGCCCCTCGAGCCTGTTCCGCTATTCAATAAGATCGTGGCTAACCTCAACCCCACATTCCTGCCAACCCCCGATAACCTTTCACCCCCTTGTTAATCAAGAATCTATCTACCTCTGTGTTGGACCCTGTACGCTGGTTTGTTAGGACTTAAGGATCTGAATTACACATTTGTTTTGGGGTAACTGAGTTGGTACCATAGACAGAGAAGATCAGTAGACTGTTCTAAGAAGAAATACATTCTGTTTATTTACAAAAGGAACTCAACAGCTACACTTGTGTGCTTACAACTCAAAACTCTGTCTTTACTCTTCAAGCTCTAACTCAAGACTACTGACTACAGAGGTAGCCCGCGCTACTCTGCTATTGGGTACCAAGATCATGTGATCTTTCATTAGAACTTTCTTCTTAAAGGTATATTACACATCAGATTAATGCGCTCTGCCTTAACAATATTCAAAGACTTTTGAGGAAGAGAGTTCCAAAGACTCACAGCCCTCTGAGGGAAAAAAAGTTATCCTCATCTCTGCCTTAAATGGATGACCCCTTATTTTTAAACAGTGACCCCAAGTTCTAGATTCTTCCACAAGAGGAAACATCCTCTCCAAATCCACTCTGTCAAGACCCCTCAGGGTCTTAAAGGTTTCAATTAAGCTGCCTCTTTCTCTTCTAAACTCCAGTGGATACAAGACTAACCTGTCCAGCCTTTTCTCATAAGACAGCCCCGTCCCAGGTATGGTTGTGCATCTACTCCACTGGAGAAGTTGATTACAGAACTTAAAATTATCTGATGGTGGGTCCTTTTTGTTGCTGATGCACATGACATAGCATTTTTTTGGCGTTGAATGCCGTCTCCCATTGGTCCTGCCACTTTCGCAATTCCAGAAAATCATCCTGCAGTAAACTGATATGATCTTGAGTGTTTCCTGAAGTGTCATCTGCAAGGAGTCACAACCTGTTTTTTAGTTTGTTGGGAAGGTTGTTCATATGTGTTGAGAAGAGTAAAACGGTCCTGACACAGTCCCTGGGGCACCCCAGAGAGGATATCTTGTGGAGAGGGTGATTCCCCATCACCCGCCACTGCCTTCCATTGGTTCGGAAGTGTTGGATCCAATTTAATAATCGTCCCCCTGATTCCATCACAGTGAGTTTTGAACAAGAACTTGTCATGAGGAGCTTTGTCAAAGGCTTTTGGGTTTTGAGAAATTCATTGTTTCATCTCTTTTGTGACCTGAGGCTGGGTCATCAATGGTTGTAAAAGCTATGTTTCGGTAGACAGTTGGATATTGTGGGCTTCTCGGTGTTTCATGACATGAGAGTGAACAATATGTTCAAGCAATTTGCAATTGACGCTGGCGAGAGATACCAGTCTGTAGTTTTCTGGCCGACTTTCATCCCATTTTTTGAATAGGCCTCAGGCATTAGCTTGTCTCCATTGGTCTCATAATTAGTTGGCGTTGATTGACTCTTGAAAGGGATAGGTCAATATTGGAGCCAATTCCTCAGTTGCCAACTTTAAGATCTGGGGAGGGATTTCATCTGGACCTGGAGACAATTTGAATTTAGTTCTTGCAATAATTTCAAAGCACGCTCTTTACTCAGAATGAGTTTTGCCTGCTGGCTGTCTAAGCTGGGTTTGTGTGTTAAATTTTCTCCGATAAACATACTGGAAGATTGATTGCTTAGTGCTTGTGGTTTATAATGGAGAATTTACAAGGTGAGAATGCCGGACACCCCAACAGCCAGACCAACTCCCAAGTCACGGTTTTAACAGATGAGCACATTACAGGGACCCAGAGTATGAATTTTGTGAACTCATTGTCATCCCCAGAAAGTAAGCTGCCCACACTCTAGTCACTCCTTTCCTCCAGTCCCTTGCCTCACATTCCCCACAAGCAGAATGTTTACCCATCTCCCAGTTCAGCTATTCCAAGGCCACTTGCGGATGCATCTGAACGATTGGGGTCGACTGAAGGATCCTGCATTTAGAAGGCACCTTCCATGCCATGAGGATGCCACAAAATGCTTTACTGCCGATTATGAAGCACAATCGCCATTGTGAGGTAGGAAACTCAGCAGTCAATTTATGCGCAGCAAGCTCCCACAAAGAGCAACATGAACAGAGACCAAATAATCTGTTTTGGTGATGCAAGCAAAGGGGTAACGTTAGCTCGGAACATCAAGGGCAAGCTGCCCCACGTGGAAACCGTGCCATTTGTCATCCACCCGAGAGTTTGATTGAAAGACAGCACCTCTGACAATGTAGCACTGCCCCCAGTGCTGCACGGGGAGTGTCAGCGCCTGGATGTTTCGATCAGGTGTCTGGAGCGGGACCCTAAACTGAGCCGCAGCTGAACGCAGGGAGTTGTGCGAGCAGGGAACAGATGAAAGAGAGCCTGTCCTCTTTTCCCCTCTGGACAGCTCAGTCACACCGTGCCTCTACGAGCTGAATCCGTATTAAAGGCTGCAAAAAAGAAGGAGGAATCAGGCAATGCAGTGACAGAATTAAAATTCCATGGTTTTATTTTCGTTGCAAATTATTCCCACATTTGCTACCTGTCAGGGCATGTTGAGCAGGATGGTAGAACAGGGCTCCTGTTGGATGGGTCAGGAGTGTGGAGTGGAGATGGATTATAATTTAAACACTAATGAATGATTCAGTAGGCGGTTTAGAGATTAGCAATCAACCCCCTGACAGACTGTTCAGGTGTACGAGCTGCTCTCTCATTACCACAGCGCTGCTAATTTTCGAGGTCTCTGACTGACACCAAGAGCTGAGGAAGAAAATAAATTAATAGCGTGTGAAATCGCATCACGTTCCGCTGTTGGGGTGAAGGGAGGTGCTTTCATTGTGTTTTTCTCTCTGTAGAAAAGGGGAAGTATCTTTCTACCTTGCACCCACTTCAAGCTGCTAAACCTACGCCGAGGTTCAATCAGTTCTCTGCATTTTTCACCCCCCCCCCCCACCAACCCCCAACTGCCCGCGTTGCCACTTGGATTGAGGGTTAGTGTCATGAGTAGGGAGGAGGAGGAGGAGGGTGATGGGTGACCTTGCACACAGTGCACTGTTTTGTTTCTCGGTTTGAGGTCACCGTGCCTGGCGTATATTCCGGTAGGTGGCGGCCATCCCTCGAGTCGAGGATGAAGCCCCCCCCCCCATCCCCCACCCCCCCAGAGCCGGGAGTTTCTGTCGGGTGACTGAACAGGCCGATTGTCGGCCTGCAGGCCTTTGAGCACATGGGGCAGGACGTCCCACGAGGCAGTGGGATCCGGGAGTGCAGCATTTGCTTCCATCCTTTCCCTTCTCTGCCACCTCCCGGCCTCATTGTGGTCAAAGCATGGATGCAGCTTGATGGACAGGCTGTCCCCCATCTGAACGATTGGTGGCGAGTTCCTCCCAGTCATTAATGTCAATGGCGCTGCCTGTGGATCTCCCCTTTGATGTGGTGGAGAGGCTTGTGCATTCCGACAATCCCTTGAGCGATGCTGTTGGAAGATCCTTTCTCCTGGTAGGGTCCCCCATGGCTGCAAAGCACTGGGGAGGTGCCAAGCAAAGGCCGGCCCCAAAAGTCCTCACTGGCACAGCAGATGAGGGAAGATTTCATTCCTACATTACTTTTACCACAGATTAAAGGTGCTATATAAATTCGAGTTGTTGTTGCTGTTGTTGTTTCTTCCTTTTCTTTTTATTCCTGGGCTTCTGATACCACATCAGCTGAGCTCTAACTGGACAGCTCGGATTGCCCTAGGGAATGTCGGCCGGCCTTGAACAATGGTCCTGCTTCTCGGTGAAAGGCCGAGCTAACTGCAGGCACCGAGATGAGCAGCAAAGACCTGCCTCCCATTTGTCGAAGGTCTTGGCATTAACATGGAGGAGGTTTGAAAGGCAACAATAGCTTGTTAAATGGAACCAAGGCCTTGGCCTCTTCTCTAAGATTGTGCCACATCCTCCTGCAACTGAGCATGCCTGTTACCCAGCCAATCTCATCACCGGCTGGCCAATTGGCTTGGCCATATTAACTTTACCCATGTTCACTGTCTTTTATCGAAACCAGGTCCCACTCCACATATAGTCCTGGAGGATAAGGCCGTCTCTATTCCACAACACACGAGCACTAGTTCACGTTTGCTGGTCATTTATCATAGTTTAAAAGGGTGAGCTCTCGGTTCCTTGCCACATCACCCTCCCTTCACAACCTTGTTCTGCTCGAACACAGCTCGCCGTCTTGCCTTCTGACTTGCCGAACCCTTTTCCACATCCTCCACACGGATCGTAAGTGTTTTCCAACACCAGAGTGCCAGATGTTTTCCTGAATGCCCGGTACTATTTCAACAGAATATTTCCAGCTCTTTGCCAAAACCATTCGATTAGTCTCGCTCGAGTTAGTTCCTTCTCCCCGCGCCTCTGGCTCTCCCCATAGCCTTACATGTTTCTTTTCTCCCTTTTTTTGAGGATTCATCCAGTTCCTCTTTAAAAGTTCCTATTGACTCTGCTGCCATCGCCCTATCAGGCAGCGCATTCCAGATCGCAACAACTCTTTGCACAAAACAATGGTATTCTCATCTTCCTCCCCAGTCCTTCTATCAATCATCTTGAACCTGTGATGCTGGTTACTTAACCTCCTGCAAGTGGAAACAGTTAGTCCTTAATTGCCCAAACCCATCTTATTATAGACTCATTTATTAAACCTGCCGTTAACCTTCACTGCTCTAAGTCAAACAATGCCAGCTTCTCTGGTCTTGCTGTGTTGCCGCAGACCTAATATCCCTTATCCCGGGTACAGTTCTGGTAATTTCCCTCTGCACCTTTGAATGTTGCAATACCCTTCCTAAAGTCCAGAAGGCAAAAAACAGTTCGGACCAGTAACTCTTACTTCCCATATTTTACTGGTGTTCCATTTTCAGGTATACAAGACCAGTTCGGACCTGTACTCTTATTTCCCAGTTTTACTGGTGTTCCATTTTCAGGTATACAAGACCAGTTCGGACCTGTACTCTTATTTCCCAGTTTTACTGGTGTTACATTTTCAGGTATACAAGACTAGTTCGGACCTGTACTCTTATTTCCCAGTTTTACTGGTGTTACATTTTAAGGTGTACAAGACCAGTTCGGACCGGTAGACTTATTTCCCGGATTTTACTGGTTTTCCCTTCTGGGAGTGCGCTGCCCAGAGTTGGGTGCAATGTTCTGGCTGAAGCCTGACCAATTAGAACGGCCCTGACAGTGAGGCGGTGGTGGTGGGGTGGACGGGGTGTGGGTTGGGAGGGGGCGGAGGTGTGGGGTCTTCCAGGGAATGAGCCATCAGGAGGAGTCGCAGAAACAAAAGGAAATTGACATGAGCGAGACGAGCGGAGCCACATCGAGCGCTGTCGACATGAGAACCACTCACAGACAGCACCCGGGTTTCTAGTTTGATTTCTCTTCTGTTAAATTTCTGTGATCGCCTGAGGGAATTCAAATAAATTGTGACAAGCTTCTACAAACTGTAGGTTCTGTGAAAAAGAATCAGTTGGTTTATTTGAAGAGTGCCTCTGTTACTTGTCAGTCACTTTGGTGTGGGTTAGAGTAAGAGAGAAGAAACATGTTTCAGTTCTGTGTACTGTTTCCATCTCATTGTAATAGTCAATGCCAGGTGTCAACTCCTAAAGCTGCACAATGAGCTAGACTGATTTTGGAAAGTGTAAAGCACAGTGACAGTGAGTGTTGATTAGTGTGAGGTTCACCTCCCACTGACACATGTGCAACCGTACCCAGGAGGGAAAAACAGTAAAAACTGGGAAATAAGTGCGCTGGTCTGAACTGGTCTTGTATACCTTAAAATGGAACACCAAAAAAACTGGGAAACAAGATTACTGGGTCCTAACTGGTCTTGTAAACCTTAAAATGGAACACCATTAAAAACTGGGAAACAAGATTACTGGGTCCTAACTGGTCTTGTATACCTTAAAATGGAACACAGTTAAAAACTGGGAAATGAGATTACTGGTCTGAACTGGTCTTGTATACCTTAAAATGGAACACCAGTAAAAACTGGGAAATAAAGTACTGGTGGGACCTTGTTTTTTCTTTCAGGGTAGACAATTTTTCACAATTGTGCTTAGGAATCATCGAACAATTGCCAGACAGCAACCGACATAATCAGAGGTGATTTTAAGGTCCTGAGTGATACTGTTGTCTCTCAACAAGAGAGCATGATCACTGCATACTTATGATTTATAATGTGGGTAGGACAGGCTGATCGTGAGTGGGACAAAAAGAAAAATTGCTGGAACTATGCAGCAGCTCAGGCAGCATCAGCGACCCAAGAAACAGAGTTACATTAATGGTCAAAACTGAAGAAAGGATGTCACAAATTGAACAGTTAACTATGATTCCACAGATGCTGCCTGAACTGCTGAAAGATTTTTTTTTAACAATTGAAGCATTTGTAGATTTTCTGTTGGAAATTGAGGCAATGAATGTGTGCCGGTGTCAGTGGGGAGAGTCAATACTGTCATACACACACAGTCAGTGCTGGGAAACTCAGTCCTGTTATACACACACAGTCAGTGCTGGGACAATCAGTCCTGTTATACACACACAGTCAGTGCTCAGACACTCAGTTCTTTTATACACACACAGTCAGTGCTGGGACACTCAGTCTTTTTATACAAATAAAGTCAGTGCTGGGACACTCAGTCCCGTTACACTTACACAGTCAGTGCTGAAACACTCAGTCCTGTTACACACACACAGTCAGTGCAGGGACACTCAGTCCTGTTATACACACACAATCAGTGCTGGGACACGCAGTCCTGTTATACACACACATTCAGTGCTGGGACACTCAGTCCTGTTACACACTCACACTCAGTGCTGGGACACTAAGTTCTGTTATACACACACAGTCAGGGCTGGGATAATCACTCCTGTAATACATACAAAGTCAGTGCTGGAACACTCAGTACTTTTACACACACACAGTCAGTGCTGGGACACACAGTCCTGTTATACACACATAGTCAGTGCTGGGACACTCAGTCTGTTATACACACACAGTCAGTGCTGGGACACTCAGTCCTGTTACACACACAGTCAGTGCTGGGACACTCAGTCCTGTTATACACACACAATCAGTGCTGGGACACTAAGTCCTGTTACATACACACAGTCAGTGCTGGGACATTCAGTCCTGTTACATACACACAGTCAGTGCTGGACAACCAGTCCTGTAACACACACAGTGTCAGTGCTGGGACACTCAGTCCTGTTATACAAACAAAGTCAGTGCTGGGAGACTCATTCCTGTTACACACACAGTCAGTGCTGGGACACTCAGTCCTGTTACACAGACATAGTCAGTACTGGGACACTCAGTCCTGTTACATACACACAGTCAGTGCTGGACACCCAGTCCTGTAACACAAACACAGTCAGTGCTGGGACACACAGTCCTGCTATACACACACAGTCAGTGCTGGGATACTCAGTCCTGTTAGACACACACAGTTAGTGCTGGAACAGTCAATCCTGTTACACACACACAGTCAGTGCTGGGACACTCAGTCTGTTATACACACACATTCAGTGCTGGGACACTCAGTCAAGTTACACACACACAGTCAGTGCTGGGACACTCAGTCCTGTTACACAGACACAGTCAGTGCTGGGACACTCAGTCCTGTTATACACACACAGTCAGTGCTGGGATACTGAGTCCTGTTACACACACACAGTCAGTGCTGGAACACTCAGTCCTGTTACACACACACAGTCAGTGCTGGGACACTCAGTCCCGTTACACACACACAGTCAGTGCTGGGACACTCAGTCTGTTATACACACACATTCAGTGCTGGGACACTCAGTCAAGTTACACACACACAGTCAGTGCAGGGAAACTCAGTCCTGTTACACACACACAGTCTGTGCTGGGACGCTCAGTCCTGTTATACGCAAACAGCCAGTGCTGGGACACTCAGTCCTGTTATGCACACACAGTCAGTGCTGGGACACTCAGTCCTGTTATACACACACATTCAGTTCTGGGACACTCAGTCCTGTTACACACTCACATTCAGTGCGGGGACACTCAGTCCTGTTATAGACACACAGTCAGGGCTGGGATACTCAGTCCTGTTATACATACACAGTTAGTGCTGGAACACACAGTACTGTTACACACACACAGTCAGTGCTGGGACAATGAGTCCTGTTATACAAACAAAGTCAGTGCTGGGACACTCATTCCTGTTACACACACAGTCAGTGCTGGGACAATCAATCCTGTTACACAGACACAGTCAGTACTGGGACACTCAGTCCTGTTACATACAGTCAGTGCTGGGATACTCAGTCCTGTTACACACACACAGTCAGTGCTGGAACACTCAGTCCTGTTATAGACACACAGTCAGTGCTGGGATACTCAGTCCTCTTATACACACACAGTCAGTGCTGGGACACTCAGTCCTGTTACACACTCACATTCAGTGCGGGGACACTCAGTCCTGTTATAGACACACAGTCAGTGCTGGGATACTCAGTCCTGTTATACATACACAGTTAGTGCTGGAACACACAGTACTGTTACACACACACAGTCAGTGCTGGGACAATGAGTCCTGTTATACACACAAAGTCAGTGATGGGACACTCAGTCCAGTTACACACACAGTCAGTGCTGGGACGCTCAGTCCTGTTACACACACACAGACAGTGCTGGGACAATGAGTCCTGTTACACAAACAAAGTCAGTGCTGGGACACTCATTCCTGTTACACACACAGTCAGTGCTGGGACACTCAATCCTGTTACACAGACACAGTCAGTACTGGGACACTCAGTCCTGTTACATACAGTCAGTGCTGGGATACTCAGTCCTGTTACACACACACAGTCAGTGCTGGAACACTCAGTCCTGTTATAGACACACAGTCAGTGCTGGGATACTCAGTCCTATTATACACACACAGTCAGTGCTGGGACACTCAGTCCTGTTACACACACAGTCAGTGCTGGGACACTCAGTCCTGTTATACACACACATTCAGTGCTGGGACACTCAGTCCTGTTACACACTCACACTCAGTGCGGGGACACTCAGTCCTGTTATAGGCACACAGTCAGGGCTGGGATACTCAGTCCTGTTATACATACACAGTCAGTGCTGGAACAGACAGTACTGTTACACACACACAGTCAGTGCTGGGACAATGAGTCCTGTTATACACACAAAGTCAGTGATGGGACACTCAGTCCAGTTAAACACACAGTCAGTGCTGGGACGCTCAGTCCTGTTACACACACACAGTCAGTGCTGGGACAATGAGTCCTGTTATGCACACAAAGTCAGTGATGGGACACTCAGTCCAGTTACACACACAGTCAGTGCTGGGACGCTCAGTCCTGTTACACAGACACAGTCAGTGCTGGGACACTCAGTCCTGTTATAGACACGCAGTCAGTGCTGGGATACTCAGTCCTGTTAGACACACACAGTCCGTGCTGGAACAGTCCATCCTGTTACACACACAGTCAGTGCTGGGACACTAAGTCCTGTTACATACACACAGTCAGTGCTGGACAACCAGTGTTGTAACACACACACAGTCAGTGCGGGGAAACTCAGTCCTGTTACACACACACAGTCAGTGCTGGGACACTCAGTCCTGTTATACAAACAAAGTCAGTGCTGGGACACTCTTTCCTGTTACACACACAGTCAGTGCTGGGACACTCAATCCTGTTACACAGACACAGTCAGTACTGGGACACTCAGTCCTGTTACATACACACAGTCAGTGCTGGACACCCAGTCCTGTAACACACACACAGTCAGTGCTGGGACACTCAGTCCTGCTATACACACACAGTCAGTGCTGGGATACTCAGTCCTGTTACACACACACAGTTAGTGCTGGAACACTCAATCCTGTTACACACACACAGTCAGTGCTGGGACACTCAGTCTGTTATACACACACATTCAGTGCTGGGACACTCAGTCAAGTTACACACACACAGTCAGTGCTGGGACACTCAGTCCTGTTACACAGACACAGTCAGTGCTGGGACACTCAGTCCTGTTATAGACACACAGTCAGTGCTGGGATACTCAGTCCTCTTATACACACACAGTCAGTGCTGGGACACTCAGTCCTGTTACACACACAGTCAGTGCTGGGACACTCAGTCCTGTTATACACACACAGTCAGTGCTGGGATACACAGTCCTGTTACACACACACAGTCAGTGCTGGAACACTCAGTCCTGTTAAACACACACAGTCAGTGCTGGGACACTCAGTCCTGTTATACACACACATTCAGTGCTGGGACACTCAGTCCTGTTACACACTCACACTCAGTGCGGGGACACTCAGTCCTGTTATAGACACACAGTCAGGGCTGGGATACTCAGTCCTGTTATACATACACAGTTAGTGCTGGAACACACAGTATTGTTACACACACACAGTCAGTGCTGGGACAATGAGTCCTGTTATACACACAAAGTCAGTGATGGGACACTCAGTCCAGTTACACACACAGTCAGTGCTGGGACGCTCAGTCCTGTTACACACACACAGTCAGTGCTGGACAAACAGTCCTGTAACACACACACAGTCAGTGCTGGGACACTCAGTCCTGTTACACACACACAGACAGTGCTGGGACAATGAGTCCTGTTACACAAACAAAGTCAGAGCTGGGACACTCATTCCTGTTACACACACAGTCAGTGCTGGGACACTCAATCCTGTTACACGGACACAGTCAGTACTGGGACACTCAGTCCTGTTACATACAGTCAGTGCTGGGATACTCAGTCCTGTTACACACACACAGTCAGTGCTGGAACACTCAGTCCTGTTATAGACACACAGTCAGTGCTGGGATACTCAGTCCTCTTATACACACATAGTCAGTGCTGGGACACTCAGTCCTATTACACACACAGTCAGTGCTGGGACACTCAGTCCTGTTATACACACACATTCAGTGCTGGGACACTCAGTCCTGTTACACACTCACACTCAGTGCGGGGACACTCAGTCCTGTTATAGGCACACAGTCAGGGCTGGGATACTCAGTCCTGTTATACATACATAGTCAGTGCTGGAACACACAGTACTGTTACACACACACAGTCAGTGCTGGGACAATGAGTCCTGTTATACACACAAAGTCAGTGATGGGACACTCAGTCCAGTTAAACACACAGTCAGTGCTGGGACGCTCAGTCCTGTTACACACACACAGTCAGTGCTGGGACAATGAGTCCTGTTATGCACACAAAGTCAGTGATGGGACACTCAGTCCTGTTACACACACACTCAGTGCTGGGACGCTCAGTCCTGTTACACAGACACAGTCAGTGCTGGGACACTCAGTCCTGTTATAGACACACAGTCAGTGCTGGGATACTCAGTCCTGTTAGACACACACAGTCCGTGCTGGAACACTCAGTCCTGTTATAGACACACAGTCAGTGCTGGGATACTCAGTCCTCTTATACACACACAGTCAGTGCTGGGACACTCAGTCCTGTTACACACACAGTCAGTGCTGGGACACTCAGTCCTGTTATACACACACATTCAGTGCTGGGACACTCAGTCCTGTTACACACTCACACTCAGTGCGGGGACACTCAGTCCTGTTATAGGCACACAGTCAGGGCTGGGATACTCAGTCCTGTTATACATACACAGTCAGTGCTGGAACACTAAGTCCTGTTACATACACACAGTCAGTGCTGGACAACCAGTCTTGTAACACACACACAGTCAGTGCGGGGAAACTCAGTCCTGTTACACACACACAGTCAGTGCTGGGACAATGAGTCCTGTTATACAAACAAAGTCAGTGCTGGGACACTCTTTCCTGTTACACACACAGTCAGTGCTGGGACACTCAATCCTGTTACGCAGACACAGTCAGTACTGGGACACTCAGTCCTGTTACATACACACAGTCAGTGCTGGAACACTCAGTCCTGTTATAGACACACAGTCAGTGCTGGGATACTCAGTCCTATTATACACACACAGTCAGTGCTGGGACACTCAGTCCTGTTACACACACAGTCAGTGCTGGGACACTCAGTCCTGTTATACACACACATTCAGTGCTGGGACACTCAGTCCTGTTACACACTCACACTCAGTGCGGGGACACTCAGTCCTGTTATAGGCACACAGTCAGGGCTGGGATACTCAGTCCTGTTATACATACACAGTCAGTGCTGGAACAGACAGTACTGTTACACACACACAGTCAGTGCTGGGACAATGAGTCCTGTTATACACACAAAGTCAGTGATGGGACACTCAGTCCAGTTAAACACACAGTCAGTGCTGGGACGCTCAGTCCTGTTACACACACACAGTCAGTGCTGGGACAATGAGTCCTGTTATGCACACAAAGTCAGTGATGGGACACTCAGTCCAGTTACACACACAGTCAGTGCTGGGACGCTCAGTCCTGTTACACAGACACAGTCAGTGCTGGGACACTCAGTCCTGTTATAGACACGCAGTCAGTGCTGGGATACTCAGTCCTGTTAGACACACACAGTCCGTGCTGGAACAGTCCATCCTGTTACACACACAGTCAGTGCTGGGACACTAAGTCCTGTTACATACACACAGTCAGTGCTGGACAACCAGTGTTGTAACACACACACAGTCAGTGCGGGGAAACTCAGTCCTGTTACACACACACAGTCAGTGCTGGGACACTCAGTCCTGTTATACAAACAAAGTCAGTGCTGGGACACTCTTTCCTGTTACACACACAGTCAGTGCTGGGACACTCAATCCTGTTACACAGACACAGTCAGTACTGGGACACTCAGTCCTGTTACATACACACAGTCAGTGCTGGACACCCAGTCCTGTAACACACACACAGTCAGTGCTGGGACACTCAGTCCTGCTATACACACACAGTCAGTGCTGGGATACTCAGTCCTGTTACACACACACAGTTAGTGCTGGAACACTCAATCCTGTTACACACACACAGTCAGTGCTGGGACACTCAGTCTGTTATACACACACATTCAGTGCTGGGACACTCAGTCAAGTTACACACACACAGTCAGTGCTGGGACACTCAGTCCTGTTACACAGACACAGTCAGTGCTGGGACACTCAGTCCTGTTATAGACACACAGTCAGTGCTGGGATACTCAGTCCTCTTATACACACACAGTCAGTGCTGGGACACTCAGTCCTGTTACACACACAGTCAGTGCTGGGACACTCAGTCCTGTTATACACACACAGTCAGTGCTGGGATACACAGTCCTGTTACACACACACAGTCAGTGCTGGAACACTCAGTCCTGTTAAACACACACAGTCAGTGCTGGGACACTCAGTCCTGTTATACACACACATTCAGTGCTGGGACACTCAGTCCTGTTACACACTCACACTCAGTGCGGGGACACTCAGTCCTGTTATAGACACACAGTCAGGGCTGGGATACTCAGTCCTGTTATACATACACAGTTAGTGCTGGAACACACAGTATTGTTACACACACACAGTCAGTGCTGGGACAATGAGTCCTGTTATACACACAAAGTCAGTGATGGGACACTCAGTCCAGTTACACACACAGTCAGTGCTGGGACGCTCAGTCCTGTTACACACACACAGTCAGTGCTGGACAAACAGTCCTGTAACACACACACAGTCAGTGCTGGGACACTCAGTCCTGTTACACACACACAGACAGTGCTGGGACAATGAGTCCTGTTACACAAACAAAGTCAGAGCTGGGACACTCATTCCTGTTACACACACAGTCAGTGCTGGGACACTCAATCCTGTTACACGGACACAGTCAGTACTGGGACACTCAGTCCTGTTACATACAGTCAGTGCTGGGATACTCAGTCCTGTTACACACACACAGTCAGTGCTGGAACACTCAGTCCTGTTATAGACACACAGTCAGTGCTGGGATACTCAGTCCTCTTATACACACATAGTCAGTGCTGGGACACTCAGTCCTATTACACACACAGTCAGTGCTGGGACACTCAGTCCTGTTATACACACACATTCAGTGCTGGGACACTCAGTCCTGTTACACACTCACACTCAGTGCGGGGACACTCAGTCCTGTTATAGGCACACAGTCAGGGCTGGGATACTCAGTCCTGTTATACATACATAGTCAGTGCTGGAACACACAGTACTGTTACACACACACAGTCAGTGCTGGGACAATGAGTCCTGTTATACACACAAAGTCAGTGATGGGACACTCAGTCCAGTTAAACACACAGTCAGTGCTGGGACGCTCAGTCCTGTTACACACACACAGTCAGTGCTGGGACAATGAGTCCTGTTATGCACACAAAGTCAGTGATGGGACACTCAGTCCTGTTACACACACACTCAGTGCTGGGACGCTCAGTCCTGTTACACAGACACAGTCAGTGCTGGGACACTCAGTCCTGTTATAGACACACAGTCAGTGCTGGGATACTCAGTCCTGTTAGACACACACAGTCCGTGCTGGAACACTCAGTCCTGTTATAGACACACAGTCAGTGCTGGGATACTCAGTCCTCTTATACACACACAGTCAGTGCTGGGACACTCAGTCCTGTTACACACACAGTCAGTGCTGGGACACTCAGTCCTGTTATACACACACATTCAGTGCTGGGACACTCAGTCCTGTTACACACTCACACTCAGTGCGGGGACACTCAGTCCTGTTATAGGCACACAGTCAGGGCTGGGATACTCAGTCCTGTTATACATACACAGTCAGTGCTGGAACACTAAGTCCTGTTACATACACACAGTCAGTGCTGGACAACCAGTCTTGTAACACACACACAGTCAGTGCGGGGAAACTCAGTCCTGTTACACACACACAGTCAGTGCTGGGACAATGAGTCCTGTTATACAAACAAAGTCAGTGCTGGGACACTCTTTCCTGTTACACACACAGTCAGTGCTGGGACACTCAATCCTGTTACGCAGACACAGTCAGTACTGGGACACTCAGTCCTGTTACATACACACAGTCAGTGCTGGACACCCAGTCCTGTAACACACACACAGTCAGTGCTGGGACACTCAGTCCTGCTATACACACACAGTCAGTGCTGGGATACTCAGTCCTGTTACACACACACAGTCAGTGCTGGGACACTCAGTCCTGTTACACACACACAGTCAGTGCTGGGACACTCAGTCTGTTATACACACACATTCAGTGCTGGGACACTCAGTCCTGTTACACACACACAGTCAGTGCTGGGACACTCAGTCCTGTTACACACACAGTCAGTGCTGGGACACTCAGTCCTGTTACACACACACAGTCAGTGCTGGAACACTCAGTCCTGTTACACACACACAGTCAGTGCTGGGACACTCAGTCCTGTTACACACACACAGTCAGTGCTGGGACACTCAGTCCTGTTATACACACACAGTCAGTGCTGGGACACTCAGTCATGTTACACACACACAGTCATTTCCTGGACACTCAGTCCTGTTATACACACACAGTCTGTGCTGGGACGCTCAGTCCTGTTATACACAAACAGTCAGTGCTGGGACACTCAGTCCTGTTATGCACACACAGTCAGTGCTGGGACACTCAGTCCTGTTATACACACACAGTCAGTGCTGGGACACTCAGTCCTGTTACACACACACAGTCAGTGCTGGGACACTCAGTCCTGTTATAGACACACAGTCAGTGCTGGGATACTCAGTCCTGTTATACACACACAGTCAGTGCTGGAACACTCAGTACTGTTACACACACACAGTCAGTGCTGTGACCCTCAGTCCTGTTATACAAACACAGTCAGTGCTGGGACACTCAGTCCTGTTACACACACAGTCAGTGCTGGGACAATCAGTCCTGTTACACAGACACAGTCAGTGCTGGGACACTCAGTCCTGTTATTCTCACACAGTCAATGCTGGGGCACTCAGTCCTGTTATACACACACAGTCAGTGCTGGGGCACTCAGTCCTGTTACACACACACAGTCAGTGTCAGTGCTGGGACCCTCAGTCCTGTTATACACACACAGTCAGTGCTGGGACACTCAGTCCTGTTACACATGCACAGTCTGTGCTGGGACACTCAGTCCTGTTATAGACACACAGTCAGTGCTGGGATACTCAGTCCTGTTATACATACACAGTTAGTGCTGGAACACACAGTACTGTTACACACACACAGTCAGTGCTGGGACAATGAGTCCTGTTACTCAGACACAGTCAGTACTGGGACACTCAGTCCTGTTACACACACAGTCAGTGCTGGGACACTCAGTTCTGTTACACGCACACAGTCATTGCTGGGACAATGAGTCCTCTTATACAAACAAAGTCAGTGCTGGGACACTCATTCCTGGTGCACACACAGTCAGTGCTGGGACACTCAGTCCTGTTACACAGACACAGTCAGTACTGGGACACTCAGTCCTGTTACATACAGTCAGTGCTGGGATAATCAGTCCTGTTACACACACACAGTCAGTGCTGGAACACTCAGTCCTGTTATAGACACACAGTCAGTGCTGGGATACTCAGTCCTCTTATACACACACAGTCAGTGCTGGGACACTCAGTCCTGTTACACACACAGTCAGTGCTGGGACACTCAGTCCTGTTATACACACACATTCAGTGCTGGGACACTCAGTCCTGTTACACACTCACACTCAGTGCGGGGACACTCAGTCCTGTTATAGGCACACAGTCAGGGCTGGGATACTCAGTCCTGTTATACATACACAGTCAGTGCTGGAACACACAGTACTGTTACACACACACAGTCAGTGCTGGGACAATGAGTCCTGTTATACACACAAAGTCAGTGATGGGACACTCAGTCCAGTTAAACACACAGTCAGTGCTGGGACGCTCAGTCCTGTTACACACACACAGTCAGTGCTGGGATACTCAGTCCTGTTAGACACACACAGTCCGTGCTGGAACACTCAATCCTGTTACACACACAGTCAGTGCTGGGACACTAAGTCCTGTTA
>NC_054496.1:23474891-23562391 GCF_017639515.1 Carcharodon carcharias
TAACACCGATAACGTTGCTGTTTAACTCCAATAACGCTGCTGTTTAACACCAATAACGCGGCTGTTTAACACCAATAACGCTGCTGTTTAACACCAATAACATTGCTGTTTAACACCAATAACGCTGCTGTTTAACTGCAATATCGCTGCTTTTTAAATCCAATAACGCTGCTGATTAACTCCGAAAACGCTGCTGTTTAACTGCAATAATGCTGCTGTTTAACACCGAAAACGCTGCTGTTTAACTCCAATAATGCTGTTTATCACCGAAAACGCAGTCATTTAACGCCAATATCGCTGCTGTTTAACTCCAATAACACTGTTTTTTAACTCCATTAACGCTGCTGTTTAACTCCAATGATGCTCCTGTTTAACACTAATAACGCTGTGCTTAAACAGCAATAACGCTACAGTTTAAAACCAATAACGATGGTGTTAAACACCGATGACTTTGCTGTTTAAAACCGATAATGCTGCTGTTTAAAATCAATAACGCTGATCTTCAAATCCAATAAAGCTGCAGTTTAACACCAATAACGCTGCCGTTTAACATTAATAACGCTGAGTTTAAAACTAATAAGCTGCAGTTTAACAACAATAATGATGCAATTTAACTCCAATAATGCTGTTTATCACCAATAACGCTGCTGTTTAACACCAATAATGCTGCTTTTTAACACGACTAAAGCTGCTGCTTAACAACAATAACGCAGCTGTTTAACACCAATAACGCTGCTGTTTAACACCAATAACGCTGCTGTTTAACACAGATAACGCTGTTGTATAAGGTCGATAACGCTGTTGTTTAACTACAATAACGCTGATGTTTAAAACCAATAATGCTGCCGTTTAACTCCAATATCGCTTCTGTTTAACACTAATAATGATTCAGTTTAACAACAATAACGAGGTGGTTTAACTCCAATAACGCTGCTGTTTATCACCAATAATGATGCGGTTTAACTCCAATAAAGCTGCTTTTTAAATCCAATAACTCGGCTGTTTAACTCCAATAACGCTGCTTTTTAAATCCAATAACGCTGTTGTTGAACTCCAATAACGCTGCTGTGTATCACCAATAACGATTCGGTTTAACTCCAATAAAGCTGCTTTTTAAATCCAATAACGCTGCAGATTAACACCAATAACGCTGCTGTTTAAATCCAATAACGCTGCTGATTAGCTCAGATAACGATGCTGTTTAACTCCAATAACGCTGCTTTTTAACTCCAATGACGCTGCTGTTTAACTCCAATAACGCTGCTGTTAACTCCAATAACACTGCTGTTTCACTCCAATAACGTGACTGTTTAACTCCAATAACGCTGCTGTTTAACTGCATTAACACTGCTGTTTAACTCCAATGATGCTCCTGTTCAACACCAATAACGCTGCTGTTTAACTCCAATGATGCTCCTGTTCAACACCAATAATGCTGTTCTTTAACAGCAACGATGATGCTGTTTAACACCAAGAACGCTACAGTTTAAACCTGATAACGATGGTGTTAAACATCAATAATATTCCTGTTTAACACCGATAACGCTGCTGGTAAAATTCAATAACGCTGATCTTTAAATCGAATAAAGCTGCTGTTTAACTCCAATAATGCTGCGGTTTAACTCCAATAAGGCAGCTGTTTAACTACAATAACGCTGCTGTTTAACACCGATAAATCTGCTGTTTTACATCAATAACGCAGCTGTTTAACACCAATAATGCTGCTGTTTAACTCCAATAACGCTGCTGTTAATCACTTAAAACGTAGCTGATTAACGCCAATAACGCTGCTGTTTCACTAGAATAACGCTGATGATTAACTCCAGTGATGCTCATGTTTAACACCAATATCGCTGTTCTTTAACAGCAACAATGATGCTATTCAACACCAATAACACTACTGTTTAAAAGTAATAATGCTGGTGTTAAACACCGATAACATTGCCGTTTAAAACCGATAACGCTGCCATTTAAAATCAATAACACTGATCTTTAAATCCAATAAAGCTGCAGATTAACTCCAATAACGCTGCCGTTTAACTCCAATAATGCTGCCTTTTAACAATAATAACGCTGCTGTTTCACACCAATAACGCGGCTGTTTAACACCAATAACGCTGCTGTTTAACTGCAATAACGCTACTTTTTAAATCCAATAACGCTGCTGATTAACTCTGAAAACGCTGCTGTTTAACTCCAATAATGCAACAGTTTAACTCCAAAAACGCCGCTGTTTAACTCCAATAATGCTGTTTATCACCGAAAACGCAGTCATTTAACGCCAATATCGCTGCTGTTTAACTCCAATAACACTGTTTTTTAACTCCATTAACGCTGCTGTTTATCTCCAATGATGCTCCTGTTTAACACCAATAATGCAGTGCTTAAACAGCAATAACGCTACAGTTTAAAACCAATAACGATGGTGTTAAACACCGATGACATTGCTGTTTAAAACCGATAACGCTGCTGTTTAAAATCAATAACGCTGATCTTTAAATCCAATAAAGCTGCAGTTTAACACCAATAACGCTGCCGTTTAACATTAATAACGCTGAGTTTAAAACTAATAAGCTGCAGTTTAACAACAATAATGATGCAATTTAACTCCAATAACGCTATGTTTATCACCAATAACACTGCTGTTTAACACCAATAATGCTGCTGTTTAACACGACTAAAGCTGCTGCTTAACAACAATAACGCAGCTGTTTAACACCAATAACGCTGCTGTTTAACACCAATAACGCTGCTGTTTAACACAGATAACGCTGTTGTATAAGATCGATAACGCTGTTGTTTAACTACAATAACGCTGATGTTTAAAACCAATAACGCTGCCGTTTAACTCCAATAACGCTTCTGTTTAACACTAATAATGATTTAGTTTAACAACAATAACGAGGTGGTTTAACTCCAATAACGCTGCTGTTTATCACCAATAGTGATGCGGTTTAACTCCAATAACGCTGCTTTTTAAATCCAATAACGCGGCTGTTTAACTCCAATAACGCTGCTGTGTCTACACCAATAACGCTGCTGTGTATCCCAATACGATTCGGTTTAACTCCAATAAAGCTGCTTTTTAAATCCAATAATGCCGCAGATTAACTCCAATAACGCTGCTGTTTAAATCCAATAACGCTGCTGATTAGCTCAGATAACGATGCTGTTTATCTCCAATAACGCTGCTTTTTAACTCCAATAACGCTGCTGTTTAACTCCAATAACGCTGCTGTTAACTCCAATAACACTGCTGTTTCACTCCAATAACGTTGCTGTTTAACTCCAATAACGTTGCTGTTTAACTTCATTAACGCTGCTGTTTAACTCCAATGATGCTCCTGTTCAACACCAATAACGCTGCTGTTTAACTCCAATGATGCTCCTGTTCAACACCAATAACGCTGTTCTTTAACAGCAATGATGATGCTGTTTAACACCAAGAACACTACAGTTTAAAACTGATAACGATGGTGTTAAACACCGATAATATTCCTGTTTAACACCGATAACGCTGCTGGTAAAAGTTAATAACGCTGATCTTTAAATCGAATAAAGCTGCTGTTTAACTCCTGTAATGCTGAGGTTTAACTCCAATAAGGCAGCTGTTTAACTACAATAACGCTGCCGTTTAACACCGATAAATCTGCTGTTTTACATCAATAACGCAGCTGTTTAACTCCAATAACACTGCTGTTAATCACTTAAAACGCAGCTGATTAACGCCAATAACCCTGCTGTTTCACTAGAATAACACTGATGATTAACTCCAATGATGCTCATGTTTAACACCAATATCGCTGCTGTTTAACTCCAATGATGCTCCTGTTCAACACCAATAACGCTGTTCTTTAACTGCAACAATGATGCTATTCAACACCAATAACACTACTGTTTAAAACTAATAACGCTGGTGTTAAACACCGATAACATTGCCGTTTAAAACCGATAATGCTGCTGTTTAAAATCAATAACACTGATCTTTAAATCCAATAAAGCTGCAGATTGACTCCAATAATGCTGCCATTTAAGTCCAATAATGCTGCCTTTTAACAATAATAATGCTGCTGTTTAACACTAATAATGCTACAGTTTAACAACAATAATGATGCGGTTTAACTCCAATAACGCTGCTGTCTATCACCAATAAACCAGCAGTTTAACACCAATAATGATGCGGTTTAACTCCAATGATGCTGCTGTTTAATAAAAATAATGCTGTTCTTTAACAGCAACAAGGATGCTGCTTAACACCAATAACGCTACAGTTTAAAACTGATAAAGCTGCTGTTAAACACCGATAACATTACTGTTTTACAACGATAACGCTGCTGTTTAAAATCAATAATGCTGACCTTTAAATCCAATAAAGCTGCAGTTTAACACCCAAAACGCTGCTGTGTAACTCCAATAACGCTGCTGTTTAACAACAAGAATGCTGCTGTTTAACACCAATAACGCGGCTGTTTAACACCAATTACGCTGCTGCTTAAATGCAATAACACTGCTGTTTAAATCCAATAACACTGCTGTTTAATACCAATAACGCTGCTGTTTAACTGCAATAAAGCTGCTGTTTAAATCCAATAACGCTGCTGATTAACTCCGAAAACACTGCTGTTTACTCCAATAACCCTGCTGTACATCACCTAAAACGCAGCTGTTGAACGCCAATAACGCTGCTGTTTAACATTAATATCGCTGTGCTTTAATATCAACAATGATGCTATTTAACACCAATAACACTACAGGCTAAAACCAACAACGCTGGTGTTAAACACTGATAACATTGCTGTTTAACACTGATAAAGCTGCTGTTTAAAATCAATAATGCTGATCATTAAATCCAATAAAGCGGCAGTTTAACAACAATAATGCTGCTGTTTAACTCTAATAACGCTATGTTTATCACCAATAACGCTGCTGTTTAACATCAATAACGCTGCTGTTTAACACCAATAACGTTGCAGTTTAACTCCAACAACGCTGCCATTTAACACTAATAACGCTGTTGATTAACACTAACAATGCTGCTACTTTTTAACGCCAATAACGCTGCTGTTTAACTCCGAAAACGCTGCTGTTTAACACCGAAAACGCTGCTGTTTAACTCCAATAATGCTGTTTATCACCGAAAACGCAGTCATTTAACGCCAATATTGCTGCTGTTTAACTCCAATAACACTTTTTTAACTCCATTAACGCTGCTGTTTAACTCCAATGATGCTCCTGTTTAACACCAATAACGCTGTGCTTAAACAGCAATATCGCTACAGTTTAAAACCAATAACGATGGTGTTGAACACCGATGACATTGCTGTTTAAAACCGATAACGCTGCTGTTTAAAATCAATAACGCTGATCTTCAAATCCAATAAAGCTGCAGTTTAACACCAATAACGCTGCCGTTTAACATTAATAAGGCTGAGTTTAAAACTAATAAGCTGCAGTTTAACAACAATAATGATGCAATTTAACTCCAATAACGCTATGTTTATCACCAATAACGCTGCTGTTTAACACGAATAAAGCTGCTGCTTAACAACAATAACGCAGCTGTTTAACACCAATAACGCTGCTGTTTAACACCAATAACGCTGCTGTTTAACACAGATAACGCTGTTGTATAAGATCGATAACGCTGTTGTTTAACTACAATAACGCTGATGTTTAAAACCAATAACGCTGCCGTTTAACTCCAATAACGCTTCTGTTTAACACTAATAATGATTCAGTTTAACGACAATAATGAGGTGGTTTAATTCCAATAACACTGCTGTTTATCACCAACAATGATGCAGATTTACTCCAATAACGCTGCTTTTTAAATCCAATAACGCTGTTGTTTAACTCCAATAACGCTGCTGTGTATCACCAATAACGATTTGGTTTAACTCCAATAAAGCTGCTTTTTAAATCCAATACCGCCGCAGATTAACTCCAATAACGCTGCTGTTTAAATCCAATAACGCTGTTGTTTAACTCCAATAACGCTGCTGTGTATCACCAATAACGATTCGGTTTAACTCCAATAAAGCTGCTTTTTAAATCCAATACCGCCGCAGATTAACTCCAATAACGCTGCTGTTTAAATCCAATAACGCTGCTGATTAGCTCAGATAACGATGCTGTTTAACTCCAATAACGCTGCTGTTTAGCTCCAATAACGCTGCTGTTAACTCCAATAACGCTGCTGTTTCACTCCAATAACGTGGCCGTTTAACTCCAATAACGCTGCTGTTTAACTGCATTAAGGCTGCTGTTTAACTCCAGTGATGCTCCTGTTCAACACCAATAATGCTGTTCTTTAACAGCAACGATGATGCTGTTTAACACCAAGAACGCTACAGCTTAAAACTGATAACGATGGTGTTAAACACCGATAATATTCCTGTTTAACACCGATAACGCTACTGGTAAAAGTCAATAACGCTGATCTTTAAATCGAGTAAAGCTGCTGTTTAACTCCAATAACGCTGCGGTTTAACTCCAATAAGGCAGCTGTTTAACTACAATAACGCTGCTGTTTAACACCAATATGCTGCTTTTTAAATCCAATAATGCTGCTGTTTAACATTAATAATAATTTAGTTTAACAACAATAACGAGGCAGTTTAACTCCAATAACGCTGCTGTTTATCACCAATAACGCTGCTTTTTAAATCCAATAATGCTGCTGATTAACTCCGATAACGCTGCTGTTAACTCCAATAATGCTGCTGTTTAACTCAAATGACGCGGCTTTTTAACTCCAATAAAGCTGCTGTTTAACTGCATTAATGCTGCTGTTTAATTTCAATGATTCTCCTGTTCAACACCAATAATGCTGTTCTTTAACAGCAACTATGATGCTGTTTAACACCAAGAACGCTACAGTTTAAAACTGATAACGATGGTGTTAAACACCAATAATATTCTTGTTTAAGACCGATAACACTGCTGGTAAAAGTCAATAACGCTGATTTTTAAATCGAATAAAGCTGCTGTTTAACTCCAATAACGCTGTGGTTTAACTCCAATAAGGCAGCTGTTTAACTACAATAACGCTGCTTTTTAACACCGATAAATATGCTTTTTACATCAATAACGCAGCTGTTTAACACCAAGAACGCTGCTGTTAACTCCAATAAAGCTGCTGTTTAACTCCAATAACGTTGCTGTTTAACTGCATTAACGCTGCTGTTTAACTCCAATGATGCTCCTGTTCAACACCAATAACGCTGCTGTTTAACTCCAATGATGCTCCTGTTCAACACCAATAACGCTGTTCTTTAACAGCAACGATGATGCTGTTTAACACCAAGAACGCTACAGTTTAAAACTGATAACGATGGTGTTAAACACCGATAATATTCCTGTTTAACACCGATAATGCTGCTGGTAAAAGTCAATAACGCTGATCTTTAAATCGAATAAAGCTGCTGTTTAACTCCAATAACGCTGCAGTTTAACTCCAATAAGGCAGCTGTTTAACTACAATAACGCTGCTGTTTAACACCGATAAATCTGCTGTTTTACATCAATAACGCAGCTGTTTAACACCAATAACGCTGCTGTTTAACACCAATAATGCTGCTTTTTAAATCCAATAACGCTGCTGTTTAACACTAATAATGATTTAGTTTAACAACAATAACGAGGCAGTTTAACTCCAATAACGCTGCTGTTTATCACCAATAATGCTGCTTTTTAAATCCAATAATGCTGCTGATTAACTCCGATAACGCTGCTGTTAACTCCAATAATGCTGTTGTTTATCTCAAATGACGCGGCTTTTTAACTCCAATAAAGCTGCTGATTAGCTGCATTAACGCTGCTGTTTAATTCCAATGATGCTCCTGTTCAACACCAATAATGCTGTTCTTTAACAGCAACTATGATGCTGTTTAACACCAAGAATGCGACAGTTTAAAACTGATAACGATGGTGTTATACACCGATAACATTGCTGTTTAACACCGATAACGCTGCTGTTTTACAATAACGCGGCTGTTTAACACCAATAACGCTGCTGTTTAACACCAATAATGCTGCTTTTTAAATCCAATAACGCTGCTGATTAACTCCAATAACGCTGCTGTTTAACACTAATAATAATTTAGTTTAACAACAATAACGAGGCAGTTTAACTCCAATAACGCTGCTGTTTATCACCAATAACGCTGCTTTTTAAATCCAATAATGCTGCTGATTAACTCCGATAACTCTGCTGTTTAACTCCAATAACGCTGCTGTTAACTCCAATAATGCTGCTGTTTATCTCAAATGACGCGGCTCCTTAACTCCAATAAAACTGCTGTTTAACAGTATTAACGCAACTGTTTAATTCCAAGGATGCTCCTGTTCAACACCAATAACGCTGTTCTTTAACAACAACAATGATGCTGTTTAACACCAAGAACGCTACAGTTTAAAACGGATAATGATGGTGTTAAACACCGATAACATTGCTGTCTAACACCGATAATGCTGCTGTTTAAAATCAATAACGCCGATCTTTAAATCCAATAACGCTGGTGTTAAACACCGATGACATTGCTGTTTAAAACCGATAACGCTGCTGTTTAAAATCAATAACGCTGATCTTTAAATCCAATAAAGCTGCAGTTTATCACCACTAATGCTGTCGTTTAACACTAATAACGCTGAGCTTAAAACTAATAGGTTGCAGTTTAACAACAATAACGATGCGGTTTAACTCCAATAACGCTATGTTTATCACCTAAAACGCAGTTGTTTAACGCCAATATCGCTGCTGTTTATCTCCAATGATGCTCCTGTTTAACACCAATAATGCTGTTCTTTAGCAGCAGCAATGATGCTGTTTAACACCAATAAAGCGACAGTTTAAAACCAATAATGCTGGTGTTAAACACCTATGACATTGCTGTTTAAAACCGATAACGCTGCTGTTTAAAATCAATAACGCTGATCTTTAAATCCAATAAAGCTGCAGTTTATCACCAATAATGCTGCCGTTTAACACTAATAACGCTGAGCTTAAAACTAATAGGTTGCAGTTTAACAACAATAACGATGCGGTTTAACTCCAATAACGCTATGTTTATCACCAAAAATGCTGCTATTTAACACCAATAATGCTGCTGTTTAACAACAATAACGAAGCTCTTTAACACCAATAACGCTGCTGTTTAACACAGATAACGCTGCTGTTTAACACCAATAACACTGCCGTTTAACACTAATAAAGCTGCTGTTTAACACTAATAATGATTCAGTTTAACAACAATAACGAAGCGGTTTAACTCCAATAATGCTGCTGTTTATCACCAATAACGCTGCTGTTTAACTCCAACAACGCTGCTGTTTAACACAAATAAAGCTGCTGTTTAAATCCAATAACGCTGCTGTATAACACCAATAACGTTGCTGTTTAACACCAATAATGTTGCAGTTTAACTCCAACAACGCTGCCGTTTAACACTAATAACGCTGCTGTTTTGCAACGATAACGCTGCTGTTTAACACAGATAATGCTTTTTTTTAACACCGATAATGCGGTAGTTTAACACCAATAACGCTGCTGTTTAACTCCAATAACATTGCTGTTTAACACCAATAACGCTGCTGTATAACACCAATAAAGCTGCTGTTTAGCACTGAAATGCTGCTGTTTAACACAGATAACGCGGCTGTTTATCAACAATAATGCTGCTGTTTAACACCAATAACGCTGCTGTTTAACTCCAATAACGCTGCTGTTTAACTCCAATAACGCTGCTGTTTAACACAGATAACGCGGCTGTTTAACACCAATAACTCTGCTGTTTAACTCCAATAACGCTGCTGTTTAACACCAACAATGCTGCTGTTTAGCAATTCAGTCGATAACGCGACTGTTTATCAACAATAATGTTGCTGTTTAACTCCAATAACGCTGCTGTTTAACACCAATAACGCTGCTGTTTAACTCCAATAACGCTACTGTTCAACACCAACAACGCTGCTGTTTAGCACTGAAACACTGTTGTTTAGCACCGATAACACGGCTGTTTATCAACAGTAACACTGCTGTTTAACTGCAATAACGCTACTAATTAAATCCAATAACGATGCTGATTAACTCCAAAAACACAGCTGTTTAACTGCAAAAATGCTGGTTTAACTCCAATTAAGCTCGCTTTTTAAATCCAATAATGCTGCTGATTAACTCCGAAAACGCTGCTGTTTAACTCCAATAACGCTACTGTTTATCACCTGAAACGCAGTTGTTTAACGCCAATATCGCTGCTGTTTAACTCCAATAACGCTACAGTTTATCACCTAAAACGCAGTTGTTTAACGCCAATAACGCTGCTGTTTAACATTAATACCTTGCAGTTTAACACCAATAACGCTGCTGTTTAACAACAATAATGTTGCAGTTTAACACAGATAAAGTTGCTGTTTAACACCATAACGCTGCTGTTTAACACTGATAAAGCTGTTGCTTAACTCCAATAACGCTGCTGTTAACTCCAATAATGCAGCTGTTTAACTCCAATGATGCTGCTGTTTAACTCCAATAAAGCTGCTGTTTAACTACATTAACGCTGCTGTTTAACTCCAATGATGCTCCTGTTTAACACCAATAACGCTATTCTTTAACAGTAATAATGATGCTGTTTAACACCAATAACGCTACAGTTTAAAACCGCTAACGCTGGTGTTAAACACCGATAACGCTGCTGTTTAAAATCAATAATGCTGGTCTTTAAATCCAATATAGCTGCAGTTCAACATCGATAATGCTGCTGTTTAACTCCAATATAGCAACTGTTTAACTACAATAACGCTGCAGTTTATCACCAATAAAGCTGCTGTTTAACATCAATAACGCAGCTGTTTAACACCAATAAGGCTGCTGTTTAACACCAAAAACGCTGCTGTTTAACACTAATAACGCTGCTCTTTAACTGCAATAATGCTGCTGATTAACACCAATAACACTGCAGTTTAACACCGATAACGCGGCTGTTTAACATCAATAACGCTGCTCTTTAACTGCATGAACGCTGCTGTTTAACACAGATAACGCTGCTTTTTAAATCCAATATCACTGCTGGTTAACTCCGAAAACTCTGCTGTTTAACGCCAATAACGCTGCTGTTTAACTCCAATGACGCTGCTGTTGAACTCCAATAACACTCCTGTTTAACACCAATAACGCTGTTCTTTAACAGCAACAATGATGCTGTTTAACACCAATAACGCGACAGTTTAAAGCCAATGAAGCTGATGTTAAACACCGATAACATTGCTGTTTAGCATGGATAACGCTGGTGTTTAAAAGCAATAACGCTGATCTTTAAATCCAATAAAGCAGCAGTTTAACACCAGTAACGCTGCTGTTTTTAATCCAATAAAGCAGCAGTTTAACACCAATAACGCTGCTGTTTAACTCCAATAATGCTGCTGTTTAACACCAATATTGCTGCCATTTAACTCCAATAACGCCTCTGTTTAACACTAATAATGCTGCTGTTTAACACTAATAATGCTGCTGTTCAACAGTAATAATGCTGCAGTTTAACAACAATAACGCTACAGTTTAAAACCAATAACGCTGGTGTTAAACACTGATAACATTGCTGTTTAACACCAATAACGCTGCTGTTTAAAATCAATAACACTGATCTTTAAATCCAATAAAGCAGCAGTTTAACTCCAATAAAGCTGCTGTTTAACTCCAATAACGCTGCTGTTTAACTCCAATAATGCTGCCGTTTAACACCAATAACGCTGCTGTTTAACTCCAATAACACTGCTGTTTAACACCAACAACGCTGCTGTTTAGCACTGAAACACTGTTGTTTAGCACCGATAACACGGCTGTTTATCAACAATAACACTGCTGTTTAACTGCAATAACGCTACTAATTAAATCCAATAACGATGCTGATTAACTCCAAAAACACAGCTGTTTAACTGCAAAAATGCTGGTTTAACTCCAATTAAGCTCGCTTTTTAAATCCAATAATGCTGCTGATTAACTCCGAAAACGCTGCTGTTTAACTCCAATAACGCTACTGTTTATCACCTAAAACGCAGTTGTTTAACGCCAGTAACGCTGCTGTTTATCTCCAATGATGCTCCTGTTTAACACCAATAATGCTGTTCTTTAGCAGCAACAATGATGCTGTTTAACACCAATAAAGCTACAGTTTAAAACCCCTAACGCTGGTGTTAAACACCGATGACATTGCTGTTTAACACCGATAACGCTGCTGTTTAAAATCAATAACGCTGATCTTTAAATCCAATAAAGCTGCAGTTTAACACCAATAATGCTGCTGTTTAAGTCCAATAACGCTGCTGTTTAACACCAATAACGCTGCTGTTTAACACCAATAACATTGCAGTTTAGCACCAACAATGCTGCCGTTTAACACTAATAATGCTGCTGTTTAGTACCAAAAACGCTGCTGTTTAACACCAAAAACGCTGCAGTTTAACAACAATAACGCTGCTGTTTAACACCAATAACGCTGCTGTTTAACACCAATAACACAGCTGTTTAACACCAACAATGCTGCTGTTTAACACCAATAACGTTGCTGTTTAACACCAATAACGTTGCTGTTTAACTGGAATAACGCTGCTGTTTATCAACAATGAAGCTGCTGTTTAACACCAAGAATGCAGCTGTTTAACACCAACAACGCAGCTGTTTAACACTAATAACGCTGCTGATTAACTCCCATCACGCTGCTGTTAACTCCAATAAAGCTGCTGTTTAACTGCATTAACGCTGCTGTTTAACTCCAATGATGCTCCTGATTAATACCAATAATGCTTTTCTTTAACAGCAACAATGATGCTGTATAACACCAATACCGCTACAGTTTAAAACCGATAAAGCTGCTGTTAAACACCGATAGCATTGCTTTTTAACACCGATAATGCTGCTGTTTAAAATCAATAATGCTGATCTTTAATTCGAATAAAGCTGCAGTTTAACACCAATAACACTGCTGTTTATCACCAATTAAGCTGCTGTTTAACACCAGTAATGCTGCTGTTTAACATCAATAACACTGCTGTTTATCATTAATACCTTGCAGTTTAACACCAATAACGCTGCTGTTTGACACCAATAACGCTGCTGTTTAACACCAATAACACTGCTGTTTAACATTAATACCTTGCAGTTTAACACCAATAACGCTGCTGTTTAACAACAATAATGTTGCAGTTTAACACAGATAAAGTTGCTGTTTAACACCATAACGCTGCTGTTTAACACTGATAAAGCTGTTGCTTAACTCCAATAACGCTGCTGTTAACTCCAATAATGCAGCTGTTTAACTCCAATGATGCTGCTGTTTAACTCCAATAAAGCTGCTGTTTAACTACATTAACGCTGCTGTTTAACTCCAATGATGCTCCTGTTTAACACCAATAACGCTATTCTTTAACAGTAATAATGATGCTGTTTAACACCAATAACGCTACAGTTTAAAACCGCTAACGCTGGTGTTAAACACCGATAACGCTGCTGTTTAAAATCAATAATGCTGGTCTTTAAATCCAATATAGCTGCAGTTCAACATCGATAATGCTGCTGTTTAACTCCAATATAGCAACTGTTTAACTACAATAACGCAGCTGTTTATCACCAATAAAGCTGCTGTTTAACAGCAATAACGCAGCTGTTTAACACCAATAAGGCTGCTGTTTAACACCAATAACGCTGCTGTTTAACACTAATAACGCTGCTCTTTAACTGCAATAATGCTGCTGATTAACACCAATAACACTGCAGTTTAACACCGATAACGCGGCTGTTTAACATCAATAACGCTGCTCTTTAACTGCATGAACGCTGCTGTTTAACACAGATAACGCTGCTTTTTAAATCCAATATCGCTGCTGGTTAACTCCGAAAACTCTGCTGTTTAACGCCAATAACGCTGCTGTTTAACTCCAATGACGCTGCTGTTGAACTCCAATAACACTCCTGTTTAACACCAATATCGCTGTTCTTTAACAGCAACAATGATGCTGTTTAACACCAATAACGCGACAGTTTAAAGCCAATGAAGCTGATGTTAAACACCGATAACATTGCTGTTTAACACGGATAATGCTGGCGTTTAAAAGCAATAACGCTGATCTTTAAATCCAATAAAGCAGCAGTTTAACACCAGTAACGCTGCTGTTTTTAATCCAATAAAGCAGCAGTTTAACACCAATAACGCTGCTGTTTAACTCCAATAATGCTGCTGTTTAACACCAATAATGCTGCCATTTAACTCCAATAACGCCACAATTTAACACTAATAATGCTGCTGTTTAACACTAATAATGCTGCTGTTTAACAGTAATAATGCTGCAGTTTAACAACAATAACGCTACAGTTTAAAACCAATAACGCTGGTGTTAAACACTGATAACATTGCTGTTTAACACCAATAACGCTGCTGTTTAAAATCAATAACGCTGATCTTTAAATCCAATAAAGCAGCAGTTTAACACCAATAAAGCTGCTGTTTAACTCCAATAACGCTGCTGTTTAACTCCAATAATGCTGCCGTTTAACACCAACAATGCTGCTGTTTAACACCAATAACTCTGCTGTTTATTACAATAACGCTGCACTTTAACAGCAATAACGCTGCTGTTTAACTCTAACAACGCTGCTGTTTAACACTAATAACGCTGCTGTTTAACACCAATAACGCTGCTGTTTAACACCAATAACGCAGCTGTTTAACACCAACAATGCCACTGTTTAACACCAATAACGTTGCTGTTTAACACCAATAACGTTGCTGTTTAACTCCAGTAACGCTGCTGTTTAACACCAATAACGCTACAGTTAACACCAACAACGCAGCTGTTTAACACCAACAACGCAGCTGTTTAACACTAATAATGCTACTGATTAACTCCGATAAAGCTGCTGTTAAACACCGATAACATTGCTGTTTAAAATCAATAATGCTGATCTTTAAATCGAATAAAGCTGCAGTTTAACACCAATAACACTGCTGTTTAACATCAATAATGCTGCTGTTTAACTCCAGTAACGCAGCTGTTTAACACCAATAACGCTGCTGTTTAAAATCAATAACGCTGGTCTTTAAATCTAATATAGGTGCAGTTCAACACCGATAATGCTGCTGTTTAACTCCAATAATGCTGCGTATTAACTCCATTATAGCAGCTGTTTAACTACAATAACGCTGCTGTTTATCACCAATAAAGCTGCTGTTTAACACCAATAACGCAGCTCTTTAACACCAATAACGCTACTGTTTAACACCCATAACGCCGCTGTTTAACACTAATAAAGCTGCAATTTAACACCAATAACGCTGCTTTTTAACGCCAATAACACTGCTGTTTAACTCCAATAATGCTGCTGTTTAGATCCAATAACGTTGCTGTTTAACTCTCATTAATGCTGCAGTTTAACACCAATAACGCTGCTGTTTAAATCTAATAACGCTGCTGTTGAACATCGATAACGCTGCTGTTTAACACTAATAACGCTGCTCTTTAACTGCAATAACGCTGCTGATTAACACCAATAACGCTGCTGTTTAACACAGAAAACGCTGCAGTTTAACTCCAATAACGCTGCAGTTTAACACAGATAACGTGGCTGTTTAACATCAATAACGCTGCTGTTTAACTGCATTAACGCTGCTGTTTAACACAGATAATGCTGCTTTTTAAATCCAATACCGCTGCTGATTAACTCCGAAAACTCAACTGTTTAATGCCAATAACGCTGCTGTTTAACTCCAATAACACTGTTGTTGAATTCCAATAATGCTCCTGTTTAACACCAACAACGCTGTTCTTTAACCGCAACAATGATGCTGTTTAACACCAATAACGCTACAGTTTAAAACCAATAATGCTGGTGTTAAACATCGATAACATTGCTATTTAAAACCAATAACGCTGCTGTTTAAAATCAATAACGATAATCTTTAAATCCAATAAAGCTGCAGTTCAACACCAATGACGCTGCTGTTTAACACCAATAAGGTTGCTGTTTAACCCCAATAACGCTGCTGTTTAAATCCAAGAACGCTGCTGTTTAACACCAATAATGCTGCAGTTTAACAACAATAATGACATGGTTTAACTCCAATAACGCTGCTGTTTAACACCATTAAAGCTGCTGTTTAACACCAATAACACAGCTGTTTAACACTAATAATGCTGCAGTTTAAAACCAATAACGCTGCTGGTTAACTCCAATAATGCTGCTGTTTAGAACCAATAATGCTGTCGTTTAACCTCCATTAATGCTGCAGCCTAACACCAATAACACTGCTGTTTAACACCAATAACGCATCACTTTAACCCCAACAATGCTACTGTTTAACACCGATAATCCTTTTGTTTAACACAGATAACGCTGCTGCTGAACACCAATAATACAGCTGTTTAACAACAATAATGCTGCAGTTTAAAACCAATAACGCTGCTGTTTAAATCCAATAACGCTGCACTTTAACAGGAAATAACGCTGCTGTTTAACTCCAATAACGCTGCTGTTTAACACCAATAACTTTGCTGTTTAAAGCCAAAAATGTAGTAGTTTAACTCCAACAATGCTGCCGTTTAACACTAATAATGCTGCTGTCCAACACTAATAATGCTGCAGTTTAACAACAATAACGTTGCAGTTTAACACTATTAACACTGTTGTTTACCACAGATAACGCTGTTATTTAACACCTATACCGCGGCTGTTTAACATCAATAACACTGCTTTTTAAATCCAATAACACGGCTGTTAACTCCAATAACGCTGCTGTTAACTCCAGTAAAGCTGCTGTTTAACTCCAATGATGCTCCTGTTCGACACCAATAACGCTGTTCTTTAACAGCAACAGTGATGCCATTTAGCACCAATAACGCTGCTGGTTATAACCTAAAACACAGCTGTTTAACGCCAATAACGCTGCTGTTTAACTCCATTAACGCTGCTTTTTAAATCCAATAACACGGCTGTTAACTCCAGTAACGCTGCTGTTAACTCCAATAATGCTCCTGTTTAACACCAATAGCGCTGTTCTTTAACAGCAACAATGATGCAGTTTAACACCAATAACGCTGCTGGTTATAACCTAAAACACAGCTGTTTGACGCCAATAACACTGCTGTTTAACTCCATTAACGTTGCTGGTTAACTCCAATGATGCTCCTGTTTAACACCAATAACGCTGTTCTTTAACAGCAACAATGATGCTGTTTAACACCAATAACGCTACAGTTTAAAACCAATAACGCTGGTGTTAAACACCAATAACATTGCTGTTTAACATGAATAATGCTGGTGTTTAAAAGCAATAACGCTGACCTTTAAATCCAATAAAGAAGCAGTTTAACACCAATAAAGCTGCCGTTTAACACTAATAATGCTGCTGTTTAACAGTAATAATGCTGCAGTTTAACAACAATAATGCTACAGTTTAAAACCAACAAAGCTGCTGTTAAACACCGATAACATTGCTGTTTAACACCGATAACGCTGCTGTTTAAAATCAATAATGCTGATCTTTAAATCGAATAAAGCTGCAGTTTAACACCAATAACATTGCTGTTTAATATCAATAACGCTGCTGTTTAACTCCAATAAGGCAGCTGTTTAACACCAATAACGCTGCTGTTTCACACCAATAACGCTGCTGTTTAACATTAATACTTTGCAGTTTAACACCAATAACGCTGCTGTTTAACACAGATAACGCTGCTGTTTAACTCTAATAATGCTGCTGTTGAACACCAATAACGCTGCTGTTTAACAACAATAATGTTGCAGTTTAACACCCATTACGCTGCTGTTTAACACCAATAACGCTGCTGTTTAACACTGATAAAGCTGTTGTTTAACTCCAATAATGCTGCTGTTAACTCCAATAATGCTGCTGTTTAACACCAATGATGCTGCTGTTTAACTCCAATAAAGCTGCTGTTTAACTACATTAACGCTGCTGTTTAACTCCAGTGAAGCTCCTGTTTAACACCAATAATGCTGTTCTTTAACAGGAACAATGATGCTGTTTAACACCAATAACGCTACAGTTTAAAACCGCTAATGCTGGTGTTAAACACCAATAACGCTGTTGTTTAAAATCAATAACGCTGGTCTTTAAATCTAATATAGCTGCAGTTCAACACCGATAACGCTGCTGTTTAACTCCAATAATGCTGCGTATTAACTCCAATATAGCAGCTGTTTAACTACAATAACGCTGCTGTTTATCACCAATAAAGCTGCTGTTTAACACCAATAACGCAGCTGTTTAACACCAATAATGCTGCTGTGTAACACCAATAACGCCGCTGTTTAACACTAATAAAGATGCAGCTTAACACCAATAATGCTGCTATTTAACTCTAATAATGCTGCTGTTTAGATCCGATAACGCTGCTGTTTAAATCTAATAATGCTGCTGTTTAACACCAATAACGCTGTTGTTTAAATCTAATAATGCTGCTGTTTAGAACCAATAATGCTGTCGTTTAACCTCCATTAATGCTGCAGCCTAACACCAATAACACTGCTGTTTAACACCAATAACGCATCACTTTAACCCCAACAATGCTACTGTTTAACACCGATAATCCTTTTGTTTAACACAGATAACGCTGCTGCTGAACACCAATAATGCAGCTGTTTAACAACAATAATGCTGCAGTTTAAAACCAATAACGCTGCTGTTTAAATCCAATAACGCTGCACTTTAACAGGAAATAACGCTGCTGTTTAACTCCAATAACGCTGCTGTTTAACACCAATAACTTTGCTGTTTAAAGCCAAAAATGTAGTAGTTTAACTCCAACAATGCTGCCGTTTAACACTAATAATGCTGCTGTCTAACACTAATAATGCTGCAGTTTAACAACAATAACGTTGCAGTTTAACACTATTAGCACTGTTGTTTACCACAGATAACGCTGTTATTTAACACCTATACCGCGGCTGTTTAACATCAATAACACTGCTTTTTAAATCCAATAACACGGCTGTTAACTCCAATAACGCTGCTGTTAACTCCAGTAAAGCTGCTGTTTAACTCCAATGATGCTCCTGTTCAACACCAATAACGCTGTTCTTTAACAGCAACAATGATGCCATTTAGCACCAATAACGCTGCTGGTTATAACCTAAAACACAGCTGTTTAACGCCAATAACGCTGCTGTTTAACTCCATTAACGCTGCTTTTTAAATCCAATAACACGGCTGTTAACTCCAGTAACGCTGCTGTTAACTCCAATAATGCTCCTGTTTAACACCAATAGCGCTGTTCTTTAACAGCAACAATGATGCAGTTTAACACCAATAACGCTGCTGGTTATAACCTAAAACACAGCTGTTTGACGCCAATAACACTGCTGTTTAACTCCATTAACGTTGCTGATTAACTCCAATGATGCTCCTGTTTAACAGCAATAACGCTGTTCTTTCACAGCAACAATGATGCAATTTAACACCAATAACGCTACAGTTTAAAACCAATAACGCTGGTGTTAAACACCGATAACAATGCTGTTTAACATTAATAATGCTGGTGTTTAAAAAGCAATAACGCTCACCTTTAAATCAATAAAGAAGCAGTTTAACACCAATAAAGCTGCCGTTTAACACTAATAATGCTGCTGTTTAACAGTAATAATGCTGCAGTTTAACAACAATAATGCTACAGTTTAAAACCGACAAAGCTGCTGTTAAACACCGATAACATTGCTGTTTAACACCGATAACGCTGCTGTTTAAAATCAATAATGCTGATCTTTAAATCGAATAAAGCTGCAGTTTAACACCAATAACATTGCTGTTTAATATCAATAACGCTGCTGTTTAACTCCAATAAGGCAGCTGTTTAACACCAATAACGCTGCTGTTTCACACCAATAACGCTGCTGTTTAACATTAATACTTTGCAGTTTAACACCAATAACGCTGCTGTTTAACACAGATAACGCTGCTGTTTAACTCTAATAATGCTGCTGTTGAACACCAATAACGCTGCTGTTTAACAACAATAATGTTGCAGTTTAACACCCATTACGCTGCTGTTTAACACCAATAACGCTGCTGTTTAACACTGATAAAGCTGTTGTTTAACTCCAATAATGCTGCTGTTAACTCCAATAATGCTGCTGTTTAACACCAATGATGCTGCTGTTTAACTCCAATAAAGCTGCTGTTTAACTACATTAACGCTGCTGTTTAACTCCAGTGAAGCTCCTGTTTAACACCAATAATGCTGTTCTTTAACAGGAACAATGATGCTGTTTAACACCAATAACGCTACAGTTTAAAACCGCTAATGCTGGTGTTAAACACCAATAACGCTGTTGTTTAAAATCAATAACGCTGGTCTTTAAATCTAATATAGCTGCAGTTCAACACCGATAACGCTGCTGTTTAACTCCAATAATGCTGCGTATTAACTCCAATATAGCAGCTGTTTAACTACAATAACGCTGCTGTTTATCACCAATAAAGCTGCTGTTTAACACCAATAACGCAGCTGTTTAACACCAATAATGCTGCTGTGTAACACCAATAACGCCGCTGTTTAACACTAATAAAGATGCAGCTTAACACCAATAATGCTGCTATTTAACTCTAATAATGCTGCTGTTTAGATCCGATAACGCTGCTGTTTAAATCTAATAATGCTGCTGTTTAACACCAATAACGCTGTTGTTTAAATCTAATAATGCTGCTGTTTAACAACGATAATGCTGCTGTTTAACACTAATAACGCTGCTGTTTAACTCCAATAACGCTGTTGTTTAACAGTAATAATGCTGCTGTTTAACACCGATAACGCTGCTGTTTAAATCTAATAATGCTGCTGTTTAACACCGATAACGCTGCTGTTTAAATCTAATAATGCTGCTGTTTAACACCAATAATGCTGCTGTTTAACACCAATAACGCTGCTGTTTAAGACAGATAACGTGGCTGTTTAACACCAATAACGCTGCTGTTTAAATCTAATAATGCTGCTGTTTAACATCGATAATGCTGCTGTTTAACACTAATAACGCTGCTCTTTAACTGCAATAATGCTGCTGTTTAACACCAATAACGCTGCTGTTTAAGACAGATAACGTGGCTGTTTAACACCAATAACGCTGCTGTTTAAATCTAATAATGCTGCTGTTTAACATCGATAATGCTGCTGTTTAACACTAATAACGCTGCTCTTTAACTGCAATAACGCTGCTGATTAACACCAATAACGCTGCTGTTTAACACCGATAACGCGGCTGTTTAACATCAATAACGCTGCTGTTTAACTCTTATAACGCTGCTGTTTAACACAGATATCGCGGCTGTTTAACATCAATAACGCTGCTCTTTAACTGCATTAATGCTGCTGTTCAACACAGATAACGCTGCTTTTTAAATCCAATACCGCTGCTGATTAACTCCGAAAACTCTGCTGTTTAACGCCAATATCGCTGCTGTTTAACTCCAATAACACTGCTGTTGAACTCCAATAATGCTCCTGTTTAACACCAATAACGCTGTTCTTTAACCGCAACAATGATGCTGTTTAACACCAATAAAGCTACAGTTTAAAACCAATAATGTTGATGTTAAACACCGATAACATTGCTATTTAAAACCAATAACGCTGCTGTTTAAAATCAATAACGATAATCTTTAAATCCAATAAAGCTGCAGTTTAACACCAATAACGTTGCTGTTTAACCCCAATAACACTGCTGTTTAAATCCAAGAATGCTGCTGTTTAACACCAATAATGCTGCAGTTTAACAACAGTAATGATATGGTTTAACTCCAATAACGCTGCTGTTTAACTCCATTAACGCTGCTGGTTAACTCCAATGATTCTCCTGTTTAACACCAATAACGCTGTTCTTTAACAGCAACAATGATGCTATTTAACACCAATAATGCTACAGTTTAAAACCAATAACGCTGGTGTTAAACACCGATAACATTGCTGTTTAACATGGATAACGCTGGTGTTTAAAAGCAATAACGCTGACCTTTAAATGCAATAAAGAAGCAGTTTAACACCAGTAACGCTGCCGTTTAACTCCAATAAAGCTGCCGTTTAACACTAGTAATGCTACTGTTTAACAGTAATAATGCAGCAGTTTAACACCAATAACGCTGCTGTTTAACCCCAATAAAACAGCAGTTTAACACCAATAACGCTGCTGTTTAACTCCAATAATGCTGCTGTTTAACTCCAATAACGCTGCTGTTAAACTCTAATAATGCTGCTGTTTAACTCCAATAATGCTGCTGTTTAACTCTAATAATGCTGCTGTTTAACTCCAATAACGCTGATGTTTAACACTAATAATGCTGCAGGTTAACAACAATAACGATGCAGTTTATCACCAATAATGCTGCTGTTTAACTCCAATGATGCTGCTGTTTAACTCCAATAAAGCTGCTGTTTAACTTCATTAACGCTGCTCTTTAACTCCAATGATGCTCCTGTTTAATACCAATAATGCTGTTCTTCAACAGCAACAATGCTGCAGTTTAACACCAATAATGCTGCTGTTTAAATCTAATAATGCTGCTCTTTAACACCAATAACGCTGCTATTTAAATCCAATAACGCTTATGATTAACTCCGATAACGCTGCTGTTTAACTGCAATAACGCTGCTATTTAATTCCAATAATGCTGCTTTTTAACTCTAATAATGCTGCTGTTTAACTCCAATAACGCTGCTGTTTAACTCCAATAAAGCTGCTGTTTCACTGCATTACTGCTGCTGTTTAACTCCAATGATGCTCCTGTTTAATACCAATATCGCTGTTCTTTAACAGCAACAATTATGCTGATTAACACCAATAACGCTACAGTTTAACACCGATAAAGCTGCTGTTCAACACCGATAACATTGCTGTTTAACACGGATAACACCGCTGTTTAAAATCAATAACGCTAATCTTTAAATCCAATAACGCTGCAATTTAACACCAATAACGCTGCTGTTTATAACCAATTAAGCTGCTGTTTAACACCAGTAATGCAGCTGTTTAACTCCAATAACTCTTGCTGGTTAACACCAATAACGCTGCTCTTTATCAACGCTGCTGTTTAACACAAATAACGCAGCAGTTGAACACCAATAACGCTGCTGTTTAACGCCAATAATGCTGCTGTTTAGATCCAATAACGCTGCTGTTTAACTCCCATTAATGCTGCAGTTTAACACCAACAACGCTACTGTTTAAAACCAATAACGCATCTCTTTAACACCAACAATGCAGCTGTTTAACACCGATAACGCTGCTGCTTAACACAGATAACGATGTTGTTTAACACCGATAAAGCGGCTGTTTAACACCAATAACGTTGCTGTTTAACACCAATAACGCTGCTGTTTAACACCAATAACGCAGCTGTTTCACAAAAATAACGCTGTAGTTTAACACCAGTAAAGCTGCTGTTTAACACCAATAATGCAGCTGTTTAACACCAATATTGCTGCTGTTTAACTCTAATATCTCTGCTGTATAACACCAATAATGCTGCTGTTTAACAACAATAATGCTGCTCTTTAACTCCAATAATGCTGCTGTTTAGATCCAATAACGCTGCTGTATAACTCCCATTAATGCTGCAGTTTAACACCAATAATGCTGCTGTTTAAATCTAATAACGCTGCTCTTTAACAACAATAACGCTGCAGTTTAACTCCAATAACGCAGCTGTTTAACACCAATAACTCTGCTGTTTAACAGCAGTAATGGTGCTGTTTAACACCAATAACACTGCTGTTTAGCACCAATAACGCTGCTGTTTAACACCAATAACGCTGATGTTTAACTGCAATAAGGCTACAGTTTAACTCCAATAACGCTGCTTTTTAAATCCAATAATACTGCTGATTAACTCCGAAAATGCTGCTATTTAACTCCAATAACGCTGCTGTTAACTCCAATAACGCTGCTGTTAACTCCAATAACGCTGCTGTTAACTCCAATGACGCTGCTGTTTAACTCCAATAAACCTGCTGTTTAACTGCATTAACGCTGCTGTTTAACTCCAATGATGCTCCTGTTTAACACCAATATCGCTGTTCTTTAACAGCAACAATGATGCTGTTTAACACCAATAACGCTGCTGTTTAAGTCCAATAATGATGCGGTTTAACTTCAATAATGCAGCTGTTTAACTTCAATAACGCTGCTGTTTAACACTAATAACGATGCAGTTTAACAACAATAACACTGCTGTTTAACTACAATAATGCTGCTGTTTAGATCCAGTAACGCTTCTGTTTTACTCCCATTAATGCTTCAATTTAGCAACAATAACGCTGCTGTTTAATTCCAATAACGCTGCTCTTTAACAGCAATAATCCTGCTGTTTAACTCTAATAACGCTGCTGTTTAACACTAATGATGCCGCTGTTAAACACCAATAACGGTCCTGTTTACCACCAATGCTGTTTAAATCCAATAACCCTGCAGTTGAACACCAATAACGCTGCTGTTTAACTACAATAACGCTGCTGTTTAACTCCAATAACTCTGTTGCTTAACATCAATAATGCCGCTGTTTAACACCATTAAAGCTGGTGTTTAACACCAACAATGCTGTTGTTTTACTCTAATAACGGTGCTGTTTAACTCCAATAAAGCTGCTGTTTATCTCGAATAATGCAGCTGTTTAGCACCTATAACGCTGATGTTTAACACCAATAACGCAGCTGTTTATCACAAATAACTCTGCTGTTTAACTACAATAACGCTGCTGTTTAGCACCAGGAACGCAGCTGTTCATCTCCAATAACACTGCTGTTTAACTCCAGCAATGCTGCAGTTTAAAACCATTAACAGTGCTGTTTAAAACCAATAATGCGGGTATTTAACATCGTAACGTTGCTGTTCAACTCCAATATCGCTGCTGTTTAACTCCAATAACGCTGCTTTTTAAATTCAATAACGCTGCTGATTAATTCCCATCAAATTGCTGTTTAACTCCAATAACGTTGCTATTTTACTCCAATAACACTGCTGTTTAACTCCAATAATTGTGCTGTTTAACATCAAGAAAGCTGTTGTTTAACATCAGTAACACTCATGCTGCAGCTGTATAGAACCTTGGTTAGGCCACACTTGGAATATTGCGTGCAATTCTGCTCACCACATTGCCAAATGGATATGGAGGCGTTGGAGAGGGTGCAGAGGAGGTTTAGCAGCATGCTGCCTGGTCTGCAGGTTCCTAACTATGAGGAGATGTTGGAGAAAGTCGGATTGGTCTCACTAGAGCGACGGAGATTGAGGGCGACTTGATAGAAGTTTACAAAATTATGAGAGTCATGGACAGAGTAGATAGTCAGAAGTTTTTCCAAGGGTGGAAGCGTCAATTACTTGGAGACATAGATTTAAGGTGAGAGGAGAAATCTATAAAGGTGATGTGCAGGGCAAGTGTTTTACGCAGAGGATAGTAAGTGTCTGGAATTCGCTGCCAGAGGAGGTGGTGGAAGCAGGTACGATTGTGGTGTATAAGAGACAGCAAGACAAATACAAGAATAACATGGGAATAGAGGGATGTGGACCCCGGAAGTGCAAAATGTTTTTGTTGTGGGTAACATGATCGGCGCAGGCTTGGAGAGGTGAAGGGCATGTTCCTGTGCTGTACTTTTCTTTGTTCTTTGTTCTTTATTCAGTAACACTTCTGTTAAACACAAATTACACTGCTGTTTAACACCAATAACGCTGCTGTTTAACACCAATAACGCAGCTGTTTAACACCAATAACGCTGCTGTTTAACACCAATAACGCAGCTGTTTAACCCCAATAATGCTGCTGTTTAACACCAATAACGCAGCTGTTTAACACCAATAACGCAGCTGTTTAACACCAATAACGCTGCTGTTTAACACCAATAACGCTGCTGTTTAACACTAATAAGGCTTCTGTTTAACACCAATAACACTGCTGCTTTACTCCAGTAACACTGCAGTTTAACACAAATAAGTCTGCTCTTTTACACCAATAATGCTGCTGCTTAACACCAATAACGCTGCTGATTAACACCAATAACGCTGCAGTTTAACACAAATAACGCCGCTGATTTACTCCAATAACGCTGCTGTTTAACACCAATAAGGCTGCTGTTTAACACCAATAATGCTGCTGTTTAACTCCAATAAAGCTGCTGTCTAAGACAAATAACGTCGCTGTTTAACACCAATAACGCTGCTGTTTAACACCAATAACGCAGCTGTTTCACAAAAATAACGCTGTAGTTTAACACCAGTAAAGCTGCTGTTTAACACCAATAATGCAGCTGTTTAACACCAATAATGCTGCTGTTTAACAACAATAATGCTGCTCTTTAACTCCAATAATGCTGCTGTTTAGATCCAATAACGCTGCTGTATAACTCCCATTAATGCTGCAGTTTAACACCAATAATGCTGCTGTTTAAATCTAATAACGCTGCTCTTTAACAACAATAACGCTGCAGTTTAACTCCAATAACGCAGCTGTTTAACACCAATAACTCTGCTGTTTAACAGCAGTAATGGTGCTGTTTAACACCAATAACACTGCTGTTTAGCTGCTATTTAACTCTAATAACGCTGTTGTTTAATATCGATAACGCTGATCATTAACTCCAATAACGCTGCTGCTTAACACCAATAGATTTAAGGTGAGAGGAGAAAACTATAAAGGTGATGTGGAGGGCAATTTATTTACGCAGAGGGTAACAAGTGTCTGGAATTCGCTGCCAGAGGAGGTGGTGGAAGCAGGTACGATTGTGGTATTTAAGACGCAGCAAGACAAATACAAGAATAACATGGGAATAGAGGGATTCAGACCCCGGAAGTGCAAAATGTTTTTGTTGTGGGTAACATGATCGGCGCAGGCTTGGAGAGGTGAAGGGCCTGTTCATGGGCTGTACTTTTCTTTGTTCTTGGTGCTTTATACAATAACATTGCTGTTTAACAACAATAACGCTGCTGTTTAACACTAATAACGCTGCTGTTTAACACCAATAACGCTGCTGTTTAACACTAATAACATTGCTGTTTAACACCAATAACGCTGCTGTTTAACTCCAATAACGCTGCGTTTAACACCAATAACGCTGCTGTTTAACACCAATAACGCTGCTGTTTAACTCCAATAACGCTGCTGTTTAACAACAATAATGCTGCTGTTTAACTCCAATAACGCTGCTGTTTAACAACAATAATGCTGCTGTTTAACACCAATAACGCTGATGTTTAATACCAATATCTCTGCTTTTTGACACGAATAACGCTGCTGTTTAACTACAATAACGCTGCTGTTTAACACCATTAACGCTGGTTTTTAATACCAATATCTCTGCTTTTTGACACCAATTACGCTGCTGCTTAACACCAATAACGCGTCTGTTTAATACCAATAACGCTTCTGTTTAACAACAATAACCCGGCTGTTTAACACCAATAACACTGGTGTTTAATACCAATATCGCTGCTTTTTAACTCCATTAACACTACTGTTTAACATCAATAACGCTGGGGTTTAACTCCAATCACGCTGCTATTTAACTCCAATAACGTTGCTGGTTAACACCATTAACGCTGGTGTTTAACTCCAATAACTCTACTGTTTCAACCTAATAACGCTGCTTTTTTACACCAATAACACTGCTGTTTAACATAAATAACGCTGCTGCTTAACACCAATAACGCTGCTTTTAACAGCATTAACACTGCAGTTAAATTCCAACAACGCTGCTGTTTAACAAAAATAATGATGCTGTTTAACAGTAATAATGCTAGTGTTTAATAACATTTTGCTGATTTTTGACACCAAATACGCTGCTGCTTAACTCTATATCACGCAGCTGTTTAACACCAATAACGCCGCTGTTTAACACCAATAACATTGCTGTTTAACACCAATAACGTTGCACTTAACACCAAAAAACGGCTGTTTAACAACAATAATGCTGCTTTTTAACTCCAAAAAGACTACTGTTTAACACCAAAAACGCAGTAGCTTAACAGCAAAAACGATGCTTTGTAACACCAATAATGCTGCAGATTAACTCCAATAGTGCTGCTGTTTAACTCCAATAACGCTGCTGTTTAACTCTAATAACGCTGCTGTTTAACTCCAATAGCGCTGCTGTTTAACACCAATAACGCTGCTGTTTAACTCCAATAGAGCTGCTATTTAACTCCAATAACGCTGCTGTTTAATTCTAATAACGCTGCTGTTTAACTCCAATAGCGCTGCTGTTTAACTCTAATAGCGCTGCTGTTTAACTCCAATAACGCTGCTGTTTAGCACCAATAACGCTGCTGTTTAACTACAATAAAGCTGCTGTTTAACATCAATAAAGCTGGTGTTTAATACCAATATCTCTGCTTTTTGACACCAATAACGCTGCTGTTTAACTACAATAACGCTGCGGTTTAACACCAATTACGCTGCTGCTTAACACCAATAACGCGTCTGTTTAACACCAATAACGCGTCTGTTTAACAACATTAACGCTTCTGTTTAACACCAATAACCCGGCTGTTTAACACCAATAATGCTGTTGTTTAATACCAATATCGCTGCTTTTTAACTCCAATAACACTACTGTTTAACACCAATAACACTGGGGTTTAACTCCAATCACGCTGCTGTTTAACTCCAATAACGCTGCTGTTTAGCACCAATAACGCTGCTGTTTAACTACAATAACGCTGCTGTTTAACATCAATAAAGCTGGTGTTTAATACCAATATCCCTGCTTTTTGACACCAATAACGCTGCTGTTTAACTACAATAATGCTGCGGTTTAACACCAATTACGCTGCTGCTTAACACCAATAACGCGTCTGTTTAACACCAATAACGCATCTGTTTAACAAAATTAACGCTTCTGTTTAACACCAATAACCCGGCTGTTTAACACCAATAATGCTGTTGTTTAATACCAATATCGTTGCTTTTTAACTCCAATAACACTACTGTTTAACACCAATAACACTGGGGTTTAACTCCAATCACGCTGCTGTTTAACTCCAATAACGCTGCTGTTTAGCACCAATAACGCTGCTGTTTAACTACAATAACTGCTGCTGTTTAACATCAATAAAGCTGGTGTTTAATACCAATATCCCTGCTTTTTGACACCAATAACGCTGCTGTTTAACTACAATAACGCTGCTGTTTAACACCAATTACGCTGCTGCTTAACACCAATAACGCGTCTGTTTAACACCAATAACGCGTCTGTTTAACAACATTAACGCTTCTGTTTAACACCAATAACCCGGCTGTTTAACACCAATAATGCTGTTGTTTAATACCAATATCGCTGCTTTTTAACTCCAATAACACTACTGTTTAACACCAATAACACTGGGGTTTAACTCCAATCACGCTGCTGTTTAACTCCAATAACGCTTCTGTTTAGCACCAATAACGCTGCTGTTTAACTACAATAACGCTGCTGTTTAACATCAATAAAGCTGGTGTTTAATACCAATATCCCTGCTTTTTGACACCAATAACGCTGCTGTTTAACTACAATAATGCTGCGGTTTAACACCAATTACGCTGCTGCTTAACACCAATAACGCGTCTGTTTAACACCAATAACGCGTCTGTTTAACAACATTAACGCTTCTGTTTAACACCAATAACCCGGCTGTTTAACACCAATAATGCTGTTGTTTAATACCAATATCGCTGCTTTTTAACTCAATAACACTACTGTTTAACACCAATAACACTGGGGTTTAACTCCAATCACGCTGCTGTTTAACTCCAATAACGCTGCTTGTTTAGCACCAATAACGCTGCTGTTTAACTGCAATAACGCTGCTGTTTAACATCAATAAAGCTGGTGTTTAATACCAATATCCCTGCTTTTTGACACCAATAACGCTGCTGTTTAACTACAATAACGCTGCTGTTTAACACCAATTACGCTGCTGCTTAACACCAATAACGCGTCTGTTTAACACCAATAACGCGTCTGTTTAACAACATTAACGCTTCTGTTTAACACCAATAACCCGGCTGTTTAACACCAATAATGCTGTTGTTTAATACCAATATCGCTGCTTTTTTAACTCCAATAAAGCTGCTATTTAACACCAATGACACTGCGGTTTAACTCCAATAATGGTGCTGTTTAACTCCAATAAAGCTGCTGTTTATCTCCAATAACGCTGCTGTTTAACTACAATAACGCTGCTGTTTAAATCAATAAAGCTGGTGTTTAATACCAATATCCCCTGCTTTTTGACACCAATAACGCTGCTGTTTAACTACAATAATGCTGCGGTTTAACACCAATTACGCTGCTGCTTAACACCAATAACGCGTCTGTTTAACACCAATAACGCGTCCTGTTTAACAACATTAACGCTTCTGTTAACACCAATAACCCGGCTGTTTAACACCAATAATGCTGTTGTTTAATACCAATATCGTTGCTTTTTAACTCCAATAACACTACTGTTTAACACCAATAACACTGGGGTTTAACTCCAATCACGCTGCTGTTTAACTCCAATAACGCTGCTGTTTAGCACCAATAACGCTGCTGTTTAACTACAATAAAGCTGCTGTTTAACATCAATAAAGCTGGTGTTTAATACCAATATCCCTGCTTTTTGACACCAATAACGCTGCTGTTTAACTACAATAATGCTGCGGTTTAACACCAATTATGCTGCTGCTTAACACCAATAACGCGTCTGTTTAACACCAATAACGCGTCTGTTTAACAACATTAACGCTTCTGTTTAACACCAATAACCCGGCTGTTTAACACCAATAATGCTGTTGTTTAATACCAATATCGTTGCTTTTTAACTCCAATAACACTACTGTTTAACACCAATAACACTGGGGTTTAACTCCAATCACGCTGCTGTTTAACTCCAATAACGCTGCTGTTTAGCACCAATAACGCTGCTGTTTAACTACAATAACGCTGCTGTTTAACATCAATAAAGCTGGTGTTTAATACCAATATCCCTGCTTTTTGACACCAATAACGCTGCTGTTTAACTACAATAACGCTGCTGTTTGACACCAATTACGCTGCTGCTTAACACCAATAACGCGTCTGTTTAACACCAATAACGCGTCTGTTTAACAACATTAACGCTTCTGTTTAACACCAATAACCCGGCTGTTTAACACCAATAATGCTGTTGTTTAATACCAATATCGCTGCTTTTTAACTCCAATAACACTACTGTTTAACACCAATAACACTGGGGTTTAACTCCAATCACACTGCTGTTTAACTCCAATAACGCTGCTGTTTAGCACCAATAACGCTGCTGTTTAACTACAATAACGCTGCTGTTTAACATCAATAAAGCTGGTGTTTAATACCAATATCCCTGCTTTTTGACACCAATAACGCTGCTGTTTAACTACAATAATGCTGCGGTTTAACACCAATTACGCTGCTGCTTAACACCAATAACGCGTCTGTTTAACACCAATAACGCGTCTGTTTAACAACATTAACGCTTCTGTTTAACACCAATAACCCGGCTGTTTAACACCAATAATGCTGTTGTTTAATACCAATATCGCTGCTTTTTAACTCCAATAACACTACTGTTTAACACCAATAACACTGGGGTTTAACTCCAATCACGCTGCTGTTTAACTCCAATCATGCTGCTGTTTAACTCCAATAACGCTGCTGGTTAACACCATTAACGGTGGTGTTTAACTCCAATAACGCTACTGTTTCAACCTAATCACGCTGCTTTTTTACACCAATAACGCTGCTGTTTAACACTAATAACGCTGCTGTTTAACAGTAATAACGCTGGTGTTTAGTACCAATATCTCTGCTTTTTGACACCAATAACGCTGCTGTTTAACTACAATAACGCTGCTGTTTAACACCAATAACGCTGGTGTTTAATACCAATATCTCTGCTTTTTGACACCAATTACGCTGCTGCTTAACACCAATAACGCGTCTGTTTAACACCAATAACACTTCTGTTTAACAACAATAACCCGGCTGATTAACACCAATAACACTGGTGTTTAATACCAATATCGCTGCTTTTTAACTCCATTAACACTACTGTTTAACACCAATAACGCTGGGGTTTAACTCCAATCACGCTGCTGTTTAAATCCAATCACACTGCTGTTTAACTCCAATAGTGCTGCTGTTTAACTCCAATAACGCTGCGGTTTAACACCAAAAACGCTGCTGTTTATCTCCAAATACGCTGCTGTTTATCACCAATAATGCTGTTGATTAACTAAAATAACGCTGCTGTTTAAGTCCAATAACGCTGCAGTTTAACACCAATCACGCTGCTGTTTAACACCAATAACGCTGCTGTTTAACTGCAATAATGCTGCTGTTAAAATCCAATAACGCTGCAGTTTAACACCAATCACGCTGCTGTTTAACACCAATAACGCTGCTGTTTAACTGCAATAATGCTGCTGTTAAAATCCAATAAAGCTGCAGTTTTACACCAATAACGCAGCTGTTTATCTCCAACCACGCTGCGGTTAAAATCCAATAACGCTACTGTTCATCACCAATAACGCTGCTACTTAACTGCAATAAAGCTGCTGTTTAACACCAATATCGCCGCTGTTTATCTCCAATAACACTGCTGTTTAAATCCAATAACGCTGCTGATTAACTCCCATAACGTTGCTGTTTAATTCCAATAATGTTGCTGTTTAACTCCAATAACGCTGCTGTTTAACTCCAATAACGCTGCTGTTTAACACCAATAATTGTGCTGTTTAACACCAATAAAGCTACTGTTTAACCCCAGTAACACTTATGCTGCAGCTGGATCAAACCTTGGTTAGGCCACACTTGGAATATTGCGTGCAATTCTGCTCACCACATTGCCAAATGGATATGGAGGTGTTGGAGAGGGTGCAGAGGAGGTTTAGCAGCATGCTGCCTGGTCTGCAGGTTCCTAACTATGAGGAGAGGTTGGAGAAACTGGGATTGCTCTCACTAGAGCGACGGAGATTGAGGGGCGACTTGATAGAAATTTTCAAAATTAAGAGTGTCGTGGAAAGAGTAAATAGTCGGAAGCTTTTTCCAAGGGTGGAAGAATCAATTACTTGGGGACATAGATTTAAGGTGAGAGGAGAAAACTATAAAGGTGATGTGGAGGGCAATTTATTTACACAGAGGGTAACAAGTGTCTGGAATTCGCTGCCAGAGGAGGTGGTGGAAGCAGGTACGATTGTGGTGTTTAAGACGCAGCAAGACAAATACAAGAATAACATGGGAATAGAGGGATGCGGACCCCGGAAGTGCAAAATGTTTTTGTTGTGGGTAACATGATCGGCGCAGGCTTGGAGAGGTGAAGGGCCTGTACCTGTGCTGTACTTTTCTTTGTTCTTGGTGCTTTATTCAATAACGCTGCTGTTTAACACCAATAAAGCTGCTGTTTAACACCAATAACGCTGCTGTTCAACACTAATAACATTGCTGTTTAACAACAATAAAGCTTCTGTTTAACACTAATAACACTGCTGTTTAACACCAATAACACTGCTGTTTAACACCAATAACACTGGGGTTTAACTCCAATCACGCTGCTGTTTAACTCCAACCACGCTGCTGTTTAACTCCAATAACGTTGCTGGTTAACACCATTAAAGGTGGTGTTTAACACCAATAACGCTACTGTTTTAACCTAATCACGCTGCTTTTTTACACCAATAACGCTGCTGTTTAACACAAATAACGCTGCTGTTTAACTCCAATAACGTTGCTGGTTAACACCATTAACGCTGGTGTTTAACTCCAATGACCCTGCTGTTTAACACCATTAACGCTAGTGTTTAATACCAATATCTCTGCTTTTTAACTCGAATAACACTGCTGTTTAACACCAATAACGAACCTCTTTAACACAGATAACGTTGCTGTTTAATACCAATAATTCTGCTGATTAGCTACGATAACGTTGCTGTTTAACACCAATAACGCTGCTGTTTAACACCAATAACGATCCTGTTTAACATCATTAACGCGGCTGTTTATCTCCAATAACGCTGCTGTATAAATCCAATAACGTTGCTGTTTAACTCCAATAACGCTGCTGTTTAACACCAATAGAGCTGCTGTTTAACACCAATAATGCCGCTGTTGAACACATTTTCGCTGGTGTTTAATACCAATATCGTTGCGTTTTGACACCAATTACGCTGCTGCTTAACTAAATATCATGCGCCTGTTTAACACCATTAATGCTGCTGTTTAATACCAATATCGTTGCTTTATAACTCCAATAACACTACTGTTTAACACCAATAACACTGCTGTTTTACACCAATAACTCCAATCACGCTGCTGTTTAACTCCAATAACGTTGCAGGTTAACACCATTAACAGTGGTGTTTAACTCCAATAACGCTACTGTTTTAACCTAATCAGGCTGCTTTTATACACTAATAACGCTGCTGTTTAACGCAAATAATGCTGCTGTTTAACACCTATAATGCTGCTTTTAACAGCATTAACACTGCGGTTTAACTCCAATAACGCTGCTGTTTAACAAAAATTACGCTGCTGTTTAACAGTAATAACGCTGGTGTTTAATAACAATAACGCTGATTTTTGACACCAATTACCGTGCTGCTTAACTCCATATCACGCAGCTGTTTAACACCAATAACGCCACTGTTTAACACCAATAACGCTGGTGTTTAATACCAATATCGCTGCTTTTTAACTCCAATAACACTACTGTTTAACACCAATAACGCGGTTGTTTAACAGCAATAACGCTTCTGTTTAACCCCAATAACCCGGCTGTTTAACACCAATAACACTGGTGTTTAATACCAATATCGCTGCTTTTTAACTCCAATAACACTGGGGTTGAACTGCAATCACGCTGCTGTTTAACTCCAATCACGCTGCTGTTTAACTCCAATAACGTTGCTGGCTAACACCATTAACGCTGGTGTTTAACTCCAATGACCCTGCTGTTTAACACCATTAACGCTAGTGTTTAATACCAATATCTCTGCTGTTTAACTCGAATAACACTGCTGTTTAACACCAATAACGAACCTCTTTAACACAGATAACGTTGCTGTTTAACACCAATAACGCTGCTATTTAACTCCATTAACCCTACTGTTTAACACCAATAACGCTGCTGTTTAACACCAATAACGCTGCTGTTTAACTCCAATAACGCAGCTGTTTATCTCCAATAACGCTGCTGTTGACACCAATAGAGCTGCTGTTTAATACCAATAACACCGCTGTTGAACACATTAACGCTGGTTTTTAATACCAATATCGCTGCTTTTTGACACCAATTACGCTGCTGCTTAACTAAATATCACGCGGCTGCTTAACACCATTAATGCTACTGTTTAATACCAATATTATTGCTTTTTAACTCCAATAACACTACTGTTTAACACCATTAACGCTGGTGTTTAATACCAGTATCGTTGCTTTTTAACTCCAATAACACTACTGTTTAACACCATTAACGCTGGTGTTTAATACCAATATCGTTGCTTTTTAACTCCAATAACGCTGCTGTTTAACACCAATAACGCTGCCGTTTAACACCATTATCGCAGTTGTTTAATACCAATATCGCTGCTTTTTGACTCCAATAACAGTACTATTTAGCACCAATAACGCTGCTGTTTAACATCAATAACGCTGCTGTTTAACACCCATAACGCTGCCGTTTAACACCATTATCGCAGTTGTTTAATACCAATATCGCTGCTTTTTAACTCCAATAACAGTACTATTTAGCACCAATAACGGTGCTGTTTAACATCAATAACGCTGCCGTTTAACACCAATAACGCTGCTGCTAACTTTAATAATGCTGCAGTTTAACAACAATAACCCTGCTGTTTAACACCAATAATGCTGCTGTTTAACTATAATAACGCTGCAGTTTAAGAACAATAACCCTGCTGTTGAACACCAATTAAGCTGCTGTTTAACACCAATGACGCTGCTGTTAAACACCAATAACGTTCCTGTTTAACTCCAATAACACTGCTGTTTAACACCAATAACACTGCTGTTAAACTCCAATCACGCTGCTGTTTATCACCAATAACACTGCTGTTGAACTCCAATAACGCTGCAGTTTAACAGCAATATTTCTGCTGTTTAACAGCAATAACGTTGCTGTTTAACACTAATAACGCTGCTGTTTAACTCCAATAACGCTGCTGTTAAACTCCAGTCACGCTGCTGTTAATCACCAATAACACTGCTGTTGAACTCCAATAACGCTGCAGTTTAACAGCAATATTTCTGCTGTTTAACAACAATAACGCTGCTGGTTAACACCAATAATGCTGCTGTTTAACAACAATAACGCAGCTGTTTATCTCCAAAAACGCTGCTGTTTAACACCAATAACGGTGCTGTTTAACATCAATAAAGCAGCTGTTTATCTCCAATAACGCTGCTGTTTAACTCCAATAATGCTGCTGTTTAACACCAATAACGCTGCTGTTTAACACCAATAATGTTGCTCTTTAACACTAATAACGTTGCTGTTTAACTCCAATAATGTTGCCATTAAACTCCAATAATGCTGCAGTTTATCACCAATAACACTGCTGTTTAACACCAATAACACTGCTGTTTAACACCAATAACGCTGCTGTAATGCTGATGTTTAACTCCAATAACGCAGCTGTTTATCTCCAATAACGCTGCTGTTTAACACCAATAACGCAGCTGTTTATCTCCAATAACGCTGCTGTTTAACACCAATAACGATCCTGTTTAACATCATTAACGCGGCTGTTTAACACCAATAGAGCTGCTGTTTAACACCAATAATGCCGCTGTTGAGCACACTAACGCTGGTGTTTAATACCAATATCGTTGCGTTTTGACACCAATTACGCTGCTGCTTAACTAAATATCAAGCGGCTGTTTAACACCATTAATGCTGCTGTTTAATACCAATATCGTTGCTTTTTAACTCCAATAACACTACTGTTTAAAACCATTAACGCTGGTGTTTAATACCAATATCGTTGCTTTTTAACTCCAATAACACTACTGTTTAACACCAATAACGCGGCTGTTTAACACCAATAACACTGCTGTTTTACACCAATAACGTTGCTCTTAACAACAATAACACTATTGTTTAACACCAATAACACTTTTGTTTAACACCAATAACCGGGCTCTTTAACACCAATAACGCTGTTGATTAACTCCAATAACGCCGCTGTTTAACACCAATAACGCTGGTGTTTAATAGCAATATTGCTGCTTTTTAACTCCAATAACCCAGCTTTTTAACTCCAATAACTCCAATCACGCTGCTGTTTAATTTCAATAACGCTGCTGTTTAAGACCAATAATGATGCTGTTTAACTCCAATAATCCTGCTGTTTAACAACATTAACGCTAGTGATTAATACCAATATCGCTGCTTTTTAACTCCAGTAACACTACTTTTTAACACCAATAACGAACCTCTTTAACACAGATAACGATGCTGTTTAATACCAATAAAGTTGCTCCTAACACCAATAACCCGGCTGTTTAACACCAATAATTCTGTTGATTAACTCCAATAACGTTGCTGTTTAACACCAATAATGGTGCTGTTTAACACCAATAACGCATCTGTTTATCTCCAATAACGCGGCTGTTTAACTCCAATAACGCTGCTGTTTAACACCTATAACGGTGCTGTTTAACACCAATAATGCAGCTGTTTAACTCCAATAACGCTGCTATTTATCACCAATAACGCTGCTGTTTAACTCTAATAACGCAGCTGTTTATCTCCAATAACGCTGCTGTATAGATCCAATAACACTGCTGTTTAACTCCAATAACGCCGCTGTTTAACACCAATAGAGCTGCTGTTTAACACCAATAATGCCGTTGTTGAACACATTAACGCTGGTGTTTAATATCAATATTGCTGCTTTTTGACACCAATTACGCTGCTGCTTAACTAAATATCACGAGGCTGTTTAACACCATTAATGCTGCTGCTTAATACCAATATCGTTGCTTTGTAACTCCAATAACACTACTGTTTAAAACCATTAATGCTGGTGTTTAATACCAATATCGTTGCCTTTTAACTCCAAAAACACTACTGTTTAACACCAATAACGCGGCTGTTAAACACCAATAACACTACTGTTTAACACCAATAACACTGCTGTTTAACACCAATAACGTTGCTCTTAACAACAATAACACTACTGTTTAACACCAATAACGCTTTTGTTTAACACCAATAACCGGGCTCTTTAACACCAATAACGCTGCTGATTAATTCCAATAACGCCGCTGTTTAACACCAATAACGCTGGTGTTTAATAGCAATATCGCTGCTTTTTAACTCCAATAACCCGGCTGTTTAACACCAATGACGCTGCCGTTTAACTCCAATCACGCTGCTGTTTAACTCCAATAATGCTGCTGTTTAAGACCAATAACGATGCTGTTTAACTCCAATCACGCTGCTGTTTAACTTCAATAACGCTGCTGTTCAAGACCAATAACGATGCTGTTTAACACCAATAATCCTGCTGTTTAACAACATTAATTCTAGTGATTAATACCAATATCGCTGCTTTTTAACTCCAATAACACTACTTTTTAACTCCAATAACGAACCTCTTTAACACAGATAACGATGCTGTTTAATACCAATAACGTTGCTCTTAACACCAATAACCCGGCTGTTTAACACCAATAATTCTGCTGATTAACTCCAATAACATTGCTGTTTAACACCAAAAACGCTGCTCTTTAACACCATTATCGCCCGTTGTTTAATACCAATATCGCTGCTTTTTAACTCCAATAACACTACTATTTAGCACCAATAACGCTGCTGTTTAACACCAATACGTTGCTCTTAACGCCAATAACGCGGCTGTTTAACATCTAAAACGCTGCTGTTTAACACAATAACGTTGCTCTTAACACCAATAACCCTGCAGTTTAACACCAATAACGCTGCCGTTTAACACCAATAACGCTGCTGTTTAACTTTAAAAACGCTGCAGTTTAACAACAGTAACGCTGCAGTTTAACAACAATAACACTGCTGTTTAACACCAATAATGCTGCTGTTTAACACCAATAACGCAGCTGTTTATCTCCAATAACCCTGCTGTATAACTCCAATAATGCTACTGCTTTACTCCAATAACGCTGCTGTTTAACACCAATAGAGCTGCTATTTAACACAAATAACGCCGCTGTTGAACACATTAACGCTAATGTTTAATACCAATATCACTGCTTTTTGACACCAATTACGCTGCTGCTTAACTAAATATCATGCGGCTGTTTAACACCATTAATGCTGCTGTTTAATATCAATATCATTGCTTTTTAACTCCAATAACACTACTGTTTAACACCATTAACTCTGGTGATTAATACCAATATCGTTGCTTTTTAACTCCAATAACACTACAGTTTAACACCAATCACGCTGCTATTTAACTCCAATAATGCTGCTGTTTAACTCCAATAACGCTGCTGTTTAACACCATTATCGCAGTTGTTTAATACCAATATCGCTACTTTTTAACTCCAATAACACTACTATATAGCACCAAAAACGCTGCTGTTCAACACCAATGACGCTGCTGTTTAACACCAATAACGTTGCTCTTAACACCAATAACACGGCTGTTTAACATCTAAAACGCTGCTGTTTAACACTAACAACGTTGCTCTTAACACCAATAACCCGGCTGTTTAACACCAATAACGCTGCAGGTTAACACCAATAATGATGCTGTTTAACTTTAATAACGCTGCAGTTTAACAACAATAATGCTGCAGTTTAACAACATAACCCTGCTGTTTAACACCAATTAAGCTACTGTTTAACACCAATGACGCTGCTGTTAAACGCCAATAACGTTGCTGTTTAACACTAATAACGCTGCTGTTTAACTCCAATAACGCTGCTGTTTATCATCAATAACACTGCTGTTTAACTCCAGTAACGCTGCAGCTTAACAGCAATATTTCTGCTGTTTAACACCAATAACGCTGCTGTTTAACACCAATAACGCTGCTGTTTAACACCAATAAAGTTGCTGTTTAATAACAATAACGCTGCTGTTTAACATCAATAACGCATCTGTTTATCTCCAATAACGCTGCTGTTTAACACCAATAACGCTGCTGTTTAACATCAATAACGCTGCTGTTTAACACCAATAACGCTGCTGTTTAACACCAATAAAGTTGCTGTTTAATAACAATAACGCTGCTGTTTAACACCAATAACGCAGCTGTTTAACACCAATAACGCTGCTGTTTAGCACCAATAACGCTGCTGTTTAACACCAATAAAGTTGCTGTTTAGCAACAATAATGCTGCTGTTTAACATCAATAACGCTGCTGTTTAACTCCAATAACGCTGCTGTTTAACTCCAATAACGCTGCTGTTTAACACCAATAGAGCTGCTGTTTAACACCAATATCACCGCTTTTTGACACCAATTACGCTGCTGCTTAACTAAATATCACGCGGCTGTTTAACACCATTAATGCTGCTGTTTAATGCCAATATCGTTGCTTTTTAACACCAATAACACTACTTTTTAACACCAATAACGCTGCTGTTTAACTCCAATAACGCTGCTGTTTAACACCAATAACGCTGCTGTTTAACACCAATAACGCTGCTGTTAAACACCATTATCGCACTTGTTTAATACCAATATCGCTGCTTTTTAACTCCAGTAACACTACTATTTAGCACCAATAACGCTGCTGTTTAACACCAATAACGCTGCTGTTTAACACCAATAACGTTGCTCTTAACACCAATAACGTGGCTGTTTAACATCTAAAACACTGCTGTTTAACACCAATAACGTTGCTCTTAACACCAATAACGCTGCTGTTTAACACCAATAACACTGAAAATTAACTCCAATAACGCTGCTGTTTAACAGCAATAACGCTGCTGTTTAACTCCAATAATACTGCTGTTTAACACCAATAACGCTGCTGTTTAACTCCAATAATGCCGCTGTTTAACACTAATAACGCGGCTGTTTAACACCAATAATGCTGCTGTTTAACACCAATAAGGCTGCTGTTAATATACAATAACGCTGCTGTTTAAATCCAATAACGTTGCTGTTTAACTCCAATAACGCTGCTGTTTAACTCCAATCACGATGCTGCTTAACACCAAGAAAGCTGTTGTTTCACACCAGTAACACTCATGTTGCAGCTGTGTAGAACCTTGGTTAAGCGACACTTGGAATATTGCATGCATTTCTGCTCACCACATTCCCAAATGGATATGGAGGCTTTGGAGAGGGTGCAGAGGAGGTTTAGCAGGATGCTGCCTGGTCTGCAGGTTATTCATTATGAGGAGAGTTTGGACAAACTCGGATTGCTCTCACTAGAGCGACGGAGATTGAGGGGCGACTTGATAGATGTTTACAAAATTATGAGTGTCATGGACAAAGAAGATAGTCAGAAGTTTTTCCAAGGGTGGAAGAGACAATTACTTGGGGACATAGATTTAAGGTGAGAGGAGAAAACTATAAAGGTGATGTGGAGGGCAATTTATTTACGCAGAGGGTAATAAGTGTCTGGAATTCGCTGCCAGAGGAGGTGGTGGAAGTAGGTACGATAGTGGTATTTAAGACGCAGCAAGACAAATACATGAATAACATGGGAATAGAGGGATTCGGACCCCGGTAGTGCAAAATAATTTTGTTGTGGGTAATATGATCGGCGCAGGCTTGGAGAGGTGAAGGGCCTGTTCATGGGCTGTACTTTTGTTTGTTCTTGGTGCTTTATTCAATAACATTGCTGTTTAACAACAATAAAGCTTCTGTTTAACACTAATAACACTGCTGTGTAACACCAATAACACTGCCGTTTAACACCAATAACGCTGCTGCTTAACACCAATAATGCTGCAGTTTAACACAATTAACGCTGGTGTTTAATACCAATAGCACTGCTTTTTAACACCAATAACACTGCTGTTTAACTCCATATCACGCGGCTGTTTAACGTCAATAAGGCTGCTGATTAACACCAATAACGCTGCTGTTTAACCCAAATAACGCTGCTGTTTTATACGAATAATGCTGCTGTTTAACACCAATAACGCTGCTGTTTAAAACCAATAAGGCTGCTGTTAAAATCCAATAATGCTGGTGTTTAATACCAATAGCACTGCTTTTTGACACCAATAACACTGCTGCTTAACTCCATATCACGCGGCTGTTTAACACCAATAAGGCTGCTGATTAACACCAATAACGCTGCTGTTTAACCCAAATAACACTGCTGTTTAACACCAATAACACTGCCGTTTAACACCAATAACACTGCTGCTTAACACCAATAACGCTGCAGTTTAACGCAATTAACGCTGGTGTTTAATACCAATAGCACTGCTTTTTGACACCAATAACACTGCTGTTTAACTCCATATCACGCGGCTGTTTAACGCCAATAAGGCTGCTGATTAACACCAATAACGCTGACGTTTAACCCAAATAACATTGCTGTTTTATACGAATAATGCTGCTGTTTAACACCAATAACACGGCTGTTTAAAACCAATAAGGCTGCTGTTAAAATCCAATAACGCTGCTGTTTAACTCCAATAACACTGCTGTATAACACCAATAACGCAGCTGTTTAACACCAATAACGCTGCAGTTTAACACCAATAACGCTGCTGTTTAACACCAATAACGCTGTTGTTTAACACCAATAACCCCGCTGGTTAACACCAAAAACACTGCTGTTATAATCCAAAAACGCTGCTGTTTTATACCAATAACGCTGCTGTTTAACAACAATAACCCGGCTGGTTAACACCAATAACGCTACTGTTTAACACCAATATCGCTGCTGTTTTCCACAAATAATGCTACTGTTTAACATTAATAAGTGTACTGTTTCAATATCGCTGATGTTTAACACCAGCAACGCTGCAGTTTAACTCCAGTAACACTGCTGTTTAACTCCAATACCGTTGCTGTTTAACACCAATATTGCTGCTGTTTAACTCCAATAACGCTGCTGTTTAACACCAATAACGCTGCTGTTTAACACCAATAACGCTGCTGTTTAACTCTAATAACGCTGCTCTTTAACACCAATAATGCTTCTGTTTAACTCCAAGAACGCTGTTCTTTAACACCAATAACGCTGCTGTCTGACTCCATTAACGCTGCTGCTTAACACCAATAACGCTGCTGTTTAACACCAATAACGCTGCTGTTTGACCCCAATAAAGCTGCTGTTTGACCCCAATAACGCTGCTCTTTAACTCCAATAATGCTGCTGTTTGACCCCAGTAATGCTGCTGTTTAACTCCAATAACACTGCTCTTTAACATCAATAAAGCTGCTCTTTAACACCAATAACACTGCTGTTTATCACCAATAACACTGCTGTTTATCACCAATAACACTGCTGTTTATCACCAATAACACTGCTGTTTATCACCAATAACGCTGCCGTTTAACTCCAATAACGTTGCTGTTTAACACCAATAATGCTGCTTTTTAACACCAATAACGCTGCTGTTTATCACCAATAACACTGCTGTTTATCACCAATAACGCTGCTGTTTAACTCCAATAACGTTGCTGTTTAACACCAATAATGCTGCTTTTTAACACCAATAACGCTGCTGTTTAACACCAATATCTCTGCTGTTTATCACCAATAACGCTGCTGTTTAACTCCAATAACATTGCTGTTTAACACCAATAATGCTGCTGTTTAACTCCAATAACGTTGCTGTTTAACACCAATAATGCTGCTGTTTAACTCCAATAACGTTGCTGTTTAACACCAATAATGCTGCTGTTTAACTCCAATAACATTGCTGTTTAACACCAATAATGCTGCTGTTTAACTCCAATAACGTTGCTGTTTAACACCAATAATGCTGCTTTTTAACACCAATAACGCTGCTGTTTAACATCAGTAACACTGCTGTTTATCCCCACTTAAACTGTTGTTTACATGCGGGAGCACTGCTGTCTTTCTCTATGTGCAGTGTTCTTTAACCCCCAATTTCATGCAATTTCTTGTCATCATCTATCACCATATTTTGGCAGTGGGAATGCATGCAGGGATTTAGAGCTGGTGAGATGACTCACTCTTAATAGTTTATGCTTAATGCTCTTTCGATTTCACAGTGTGGTGTGTGTGGTTCTGTGACATGTTGGCCCACCAGTCTCGCTAATTACACATCGTTGAGATCTGATGCCCTGATTTAAATTGGGAACTTAAAAGCTCTTAGTTTTTATGTCAACCTCCAAGTGCTGTCCATAGGCACGAGAAACCTGGGTCAACATTCAGAGGGATCATTACCGTGACATTAAAGTAACGGGAGCAGTTCTGCTCCATATATTTTGAAGGTTGCGTATATGGCGAGTGGAGCAGTGAACTGAGCAGGCCATTAGGAATTGATACCAATACTGCAGTCTGATATCAGCAATCCCTTTGAGACAGCCTTGTCACCCAAAAAGAAATCTGGCAAGCTACTCGGAGAGACTCAAAAAGCTGGCATTGCCCTCCTTGCTGCAGAGAAGTTTGATGAGAGATTTAAGGGAAGCATTCAAAATCATAAGTGGTTTTGATGTCGTAACCAAGAAGCAACTGTATCATGTGTTTAAGTTCAATAACAGTAGCAGTTTGGTAACCTGAGAACACAGATCTATTGGCTGGAGAACCAGAAATTTGTACATAATTTCTGTTTTATTCTTTCATGGGCTATGAGCATCACTGTCAAGGTCAACCTTTATTGCCCATCCCTAGTTGCCCTTGAGAAGGTGGTGATGAGCCATCTCCTTGAGCCGCTGCAGTCCATGTGGTGTAGGTACACCCACAGCGCTGTTAGGGAGGGAGTTCCAGGATTTTGGACCCATGCGACAGTGAAGGAACAACTACAGTGCAAAAGTTCTATGTGGTTTGTTAATCAGTTGCTGTGTTCTAATGTTTCTAACAAGGACTGCAGCAAGAGTTCACAGAACACTGCCCTGTCTGATGCTGCTCTACTGGGTCACTGGTGTCTGGTTCTAATGCACTCAGGTTATTGGAGCCTCTCTTAGATCCCTGCAGCTCAGTCTACCTACTCAATGCCCCATGAAAATTTAATTTGTAAAGAACATGCATTTATACATCATCCGAACACTCCCTAAAAGTATGTGTATGTAAAGCAGCATTCCCCAGACAGCACTGTGGGTATCATAAGTGGATTAGTAATCCAGAGGGCTTGTTGGTTGCTTGTGTATAAATCCCACATGGTAGTTGTGGAATTTCAGTTGAGTTAATTAAATTGATTTGGAATTTAATAAAGGCTCGTAGCAGCAATGTTGTCCATGAAGCTACTGGATTATCATTATAAACCTACCTGGTTCCCTAATATCCTTTGGCTGCCCCGCTTGATCAGCACCCCATCAATAAATATTCACTTCCTCCGGCACCGATGCACAGTAGCAGCAGTGTGTACCATCTACAAGATGCACTGCAGGAATTCACCAAGGCTCCTTAGGCAGCTGCTTTCAAACCACGTCCACTACCATCTAGAAGGACCAGGGCTGCAGATAAATGGGAACACCACCACCTGGAAGTTCCCCTACAAGCCACTCACCATCCTGACTTGGAAATATATCGCCGTTCCTTCACTGTCACTGTGTCAAAATCCTGGAACTCCCTCCCTAACAGCACTGTGGGTGTACCTACACCACATGGACTGCAGCGGCTCAAGAAGGCAGCTCACAACCGCCTCCTCAAGGGCAATTAGGGATGGGCAATAAATGCTGACCCAGCCAGCGACACCCACATCCCGTGGATGAACAACAAGAAAAGGAAACCTGCTGGATCCTTAAGTGGCCTGATCTACATGTGACACTAGAAATCTGGTGACTCTTAATTGCCCACTGAAATGGCCGAGCAAGTTACTCAGTTGTATCGAAATGACTACGATGGACTGCAATGGTTCCAGAAGGCAGATCATCATCGTCTCCTCGAGGGCAATAGTTGTCAGCCTTGCTAGCGATTCCCACATCCCGGAATTTTTTTAAAAGGTTATGGTGTGAATGATTGTATAACCTGATATGTTGGCTTATGCAAATAGTGTATTTAATGGAGTCAGAGATTGGGGGGGTGGGGAATGTCATAGAAAGGGTTAATGTTAAATATGTACATAGGACATTTTACATCATCAGTAAGATCACATGACAACAGAGTATGCTGAGAGATAGTTCTATGTAAAGCCTCATGCTAAACCTGTATTGTAAACAGTTAGCATAATGTTCAATAAAAGGTAAAGTTTACCAACAGCCTTGCCTTCAGCATTATCTATAAATTCAGGCCATGAACAACCTCACCTAAGACCCAAGCAATGATAACAGATGATGATGTGGGTTGAAGGATGGATATTGGTCAGGGCCAAAATCAAAATCATCTCCACACCTTCCTGCCCAAACTTGCCTGCAGTTAAAATTGGGCCCTAACTTCATTTTCCAGTGTACAAACAGTGGCTTGGTAGTATGGAACTTGAACATTGCTAAAAAGATGGACAAGTTGCTGAAGCTTTTTATCTTGAACTCATCTGGACAATTGTAAGAATCGACCATAAAACATAGGTGCAGAAATTAGGCCATTTGGCCCATTGAATCTGCTCTGCCATTCAATCATGGCTGATAAATTTCTCAACCCCATTCTCCCGCCTTTTCCCCGTAACCTTTGATCCCCTTACCAATCAAGAACCTATCTATCTCGGTCTTAAATACACTCAATGACCTGGCCTCCACAGCCTTCTGTGGCAATGAATTCCATAGATTCACCACTCTCTGGCTAAAGAAGTTTCTCCTCATCTCTGTTCTAAAAGGTCTTCCCTTTACTCTGAGGCTGTGCCCTCGGGTCCTAGTCTCCCCTACTAATGGAAACATTTTCCCCACGTCCACTCTATCCAGGCCTTTCAGTATTCTGTAAGTTTCAATCAGATACCCCCTCATCCTTCTAAACTCCATCGAGCATCGACACAGAGTCCTCAAACGTTCCTCATATGTTAAGCCTTTCATTCCTGGGATAGTTCTCATGAACCTCCTCTGGACCCTCTCCAGGGCCAGCACATCTTTCCTGAGATACAGAGCCCAAAATTTCTCACAATATTCTAAATCTGGTCTGACCAGAGCCTTATAAAGCCTCAGCAGCACATCCCTGCTCTTATATTCTAGTCCTCTTGAAATAAATGCCAACATTGCATTTGCCTTCCTAACTACCGACTCAACCTGCAAGTTAACCTTAAGAGAATCCTGGACTAGGACTCCCAAGTCCCTTTGCACTCCAGATTTCTGAATTCTCTTCCCATTTAGAAAATAGTCTATGCCTCTATTTTTCCTACCAAAGTGCATGACCTCATACTCCCCCACATTGTATTCCATCTGCCACTTCTTTGCCCATTCTCCTAACCTGTCCAAATCCTTCTGCAGCCTCCCTGCCTCCTCAATACTACTTGTCCCTCCACCTATCTTTACATCATCTGCAAACTTAGCCAGGATGCCCTCAGTTCCTTCATCTAGATCATTAATGTATAAAGTGAAAAGTTGTGGTCCCAACACTGACCCCTGCGGAACTCCACTAGTCACCGGCTGCCATCCTGAGAAGGACCCCCTTATCCCCACTCTCTGCCTCCTGCCAGACAGCCAATCTTCTATCCATGCTAGTACCTTGCCTCTAACACCATGGGCTCTTATCTTACTGAGCAGCCTCCTGTGTGGCACCTTGTGAAAGGCCTTCTGGAAGTCCAAGTAGATAACATCCACTTGCTCTCCTTTGTCTAACCTACTCGTTACCTCCTCAAAGAATTCTAACAGATTTTTCAGGCAAGAGCTGTCTTTGATGAAACCATGTTGACTTTGCCCGATTTTACCATGCACTTCCAAGTATTCTGAAATCTCATCCTTAATAATGGACTCTAAAATCTTACCAACGACCGAGGTCAGGCTAAATTTCCCATCTTTTGCCTCACTCCCTTCTTAAACAGGAGGGTTAGATTAGCAATTTTCCAGTCCTCTGGGACCCTCCCTGACTCCAGTGATTCCTGAAAGATCACCACTAATGCCTCCACCATCTCTTCAGCTATCTCCATCAGAACTCTGGGTTGTAATCCATCTGGTCCAGGTTATTTATCCATCTTCAGACCTTTCAGTTTTCCTAGCACCTTCTCCTTGGTATTGGCACCATACTCACCTCTGCCCCCCGACACGCTTGAACTTTGGGGATGTTACTCGTGTCTTCCACCGTGAAGACTGATGCAAAGTACCTATTCAGTCCCTCCGCCATCTCTTTGTTCCCCACTACTACTTCTCCAGCGTCATTTTCCAGTGGCCCAGTGTCCACTTTTGCCTCTCTCTTACTCTTTATATATCTAAAAAACTCTTGCAATCTTCTTTTATATTACTGGCTAGTTTACCCTCATATTTAATCTTCTCCCTCCTTATTTCTTTTTTAGTTGTCCTCTGTTGGTCTTTGTAGGCTTCCCAATGCCCTGGTTTCCCACTGCTCTTCGCCGCATTGTATGCTTTCTCTTTAGCTTTTATGCTGTCCCTGACTTCCTTTGTCAGCCATGGTTGCCTCGTCCTCCCTTTAATATGCTTCTTCTTCCTAGTGATGAATTTTTGCTGTGTCTCCCAAATTACTCCCAGAAACTCCTGCCATTGCTGTTCCACTGTCTTTCCTGCTAGGCTCATCTCCCAGTCAATTCTGGCCAGCTCCTCCCTCATGCCTCTGTAGTTGCCTTTATTCAATTGAATGTCCAACTTCAAACAATTCGGCGCCCTTTTGTCCCTGTAGTATAAATTGTCATTGTTTGAAATTTGCAATTCTTGCATTTGTCCTGTTCAGTGCAAGATGAAAAGCTCCGACAACATGTCTCTCCTTTCAGCAATATCTTCACTTTTGTCAGTTTCATCATCAATTCCAAAGTCACCGCTTTAAAGCTGTGTCGCAGTGGGCTGGCGGGAGGGGAACAGAGGGTTCAGTAACAGTGTGACATACTTACCTAGGCAGCTTTCATTATAAATGTGGACTTGCAAAAAGATTGGAAGAGCTGTACTCACAGGGCATCTTTCATGACCATAGAACACCCCAAATTGTGTTGCTACTAATTATGAAGCCATGTTACTGCTGTACAATAGGAAATGTGCCTCATCCAAAAGATAACACCTCTGACAATTCAGTGGTGTACTGCACTGGGTGTGTCAGTCTAGATTATGGGCAGAATTCTCTGGGCGGTGAGAGAGAGGGCGGGGACTGCTCGCCGACGTGTACAATGACGCGTGGTGATGTCGGGGATGCGTCCCAATGTCACCGCGCGTTAGTTGGATTTTCAGTTTGGCCGGTGCACACTGGAGTGGGCTAAGCGCCCACCGAACTGTCAAAGACCTATTAGGGACCATTTAAATAGTAATTAATTCAATTCGCTGAGCTGCCCATCCAACCTTAAGGTTGGCCGGGGTGGGGGGGGTTGGCGGGGGTGGGGGGGGTGGGGGGGGTGGGTGCGTGGGGTGGGGGGGTGGGGAGGGGGGGTGGGGCAGGCGAAGGGTCTAGGCCGCTTTCGCATTTTTCATGGAGCCTCGTCCATGGGCGGGATGAGCTTTCATGACGCGTTTTAAGAGTCAATAAAAATTTCAAAAATAATCCCTTCGCGTGGTTCCAGCTCATGTGGCAGTGTCACATGGGGGGGGGTTGGGGGGTGGTGGGGGACATGTTTTAAAATGTTTTATTTCCCTTTGTTTAAATTTACATGCATCAAACTGGTCTTCCTGAGGCACTCTGCGCCCTTTCGCACGCAGGGAACAACTGAGGGAATCTCCCCGCCACCCGCACAGGGAGAGCTCGGCGCTTCCAGACGTAGCGTCACGCTGGGCGGGCCTTCATTGGCCCTGCCCACGTAAAATGGTGCCGCATCCCCGATCGGGGAGGGAGTGGGGGGGGGGGGGGGGGGGTGGTGGGGTGCGCCAATCGGGTTTAGCCCCCACCACCCCCCCCCCAACCACAACGGGGGGAAATCTCTACCCTATGTATTGGAAGTGGGACTTGAATCTACAGCCTTCTGACTCAGTGCTACCCTCTGAGCGCCAGCTGACATGCACAGGTTAACATGCCGTGCATACAAATGTAAGATTCTTAACACCGTTCTGCAAGTTTCCCCCGACATTCTTCCCAGGAATCAGATGGACAGGAAACTTCGGCCTTACAAACGATGCCTTGAGAGAATCTTGTGAAGATTTAAAAAGTACTCATCCTTGTTTGCAAGTCCCTCTACGGCCTCGCTCCATCCCTGCCCCTGGAATCTCCTCTAAGCTTCGCAACCCTCCGAGACATCAGTGCTCCGCCAACTCTGGCCTCTTTTGTGTTTCTGACTCTCATCAGCGCCACCGTTGGCGGCCGTGCCTTCAGCTGTCTAGACCCTAATTTCCTCCCTAAATCTCTCCGCCTGTCCCTTTAAGGCACTCCCTCACCGACTGGATTTTCGTTCACCTGCCCCAATATCTCTGCACGCCTCCCGGCGTCAAACTCTGTTGGAGTGTGCCACTCCGAAGCACCTTGGGACATTACACTGTGCCTCAGGTGCTATATCAGTGCAAGCTTTGGGGAGATGCAGAGGGAATGTAGCTTTGCAGGAGGTGTCAGGTACCACTTGCCTGCTCCCTGAACCTGAGATTGCACAGCAACTTTCCAGGGCAGTGGTTAAGGACTGAAGCCATCTCGGGATTCCCTATCCTCCAAACCACAATCTTAAAGTTTACCTTCCCAGTTTTGCACAGGTGTTCATGAGACCGAGCCAAGGTCCTGAAACTGGAAACACCAGGACAAAGCTCGTGGAGAAGAGTGATCTGGAGTTTGCTGTTCAAAAGCTCACTGAGAATAACAGGAACAGCCGTTTAAAATAAAAACAAAGGTAATATCAAGGTCCTTAGGCAAGAGCTGAGGCATAAATTTGTCCACAGGTTATACACAGAGGGGAGGTTCGAACAGAAGCTTGTGAGACTGTGCGCAGTCCCACGCTGGCTTTCGAGAGTCTTTGAAGTGAGCCACTGGATTAGGCTGGAGAGACAAGCAAGGCGCAGGGAATATTGACAGGAGGAGACCATACTGCAGTTTGTAAGATTCGGAAGCATGATCAGAAAGGCTGCTTGATCACCATGGCACAAGCCTGAGGTGAGAATGGGGAAGGTTATCAAACAGTCTCAGTTCGAACAGCCCTATCGGGGTTTGCTAACACAAACAGGCTCGGAACACACAACAGCTCTCCAAAAATATCCGACATTTCCCCAATTCAAACAATAACCCACACCCACTCCTCCAACACTCAATAACCCTCACCTACTCCTCAAACACTCAATAACCTGCACCCTCCCCTCAAACACTCAATAACCCGCACCCTCCCCTCAAACACTCAATAATCCACACCCTCTCCTCAAACACTCAATAACCCGTACCCTCCCCTGAAACACTCAATACCCGCATCCTCCCCTCAAACACTCAATAATCCACACCCTCTCCTCAAACACTCAATAATCCACACCCTCTCCTCAAACACTCAATAACCCGCACCCTCTCCTCAAACACTCAATACCCGCTTCCTCCCCTCAAACACTCAATAATCCACACCCACCCCTCAAACACTCAATACCCGCACCCTCCCCACAAACACTCAATAACCCGCATCCTCCCCTCAAACACTCAATACCCGCACCCTCCCCTCAAACACTCAATAACCCGCACACTCTCCTCAAATACTCAATAACCCGCATCCTCCCCTCAAACACTCAATAACCCGCACCCACCCCTCAAACACTCAATAACCCGCACCCTCTCCTCAAACACTCAATAACCCGCACCCTCCCCTCAAACACACAATAACCTGCACCCTCCCCACAAACACTCAATAACCCGCACCCTCTCCTCAAATACTCAATAACCCGCATCCTCCCCTCAAACACTCAATACCCGCACCCTCCCCTCAAACACTCAATAACCCGCACCCTCCCCTCAAACATTCAATAACCCGCACCCTCTCCTCAAACACTCAATAACCCGCACCCTCTCCTCAAACACTCAATAACCGGCGCCCTCTCCTCAAACACTCAATAACCCGCACCCTCCCCTCAAACACACAGTAACTCACACCATCCCCTCAAGGACTCAGTAACCCGCATCCTCCCCTCAAACTCTCAATGACCCAAGGCCATCTCTTGCGGTTATCCCATCCCAATGCATTAGGCCACTGCCATTCACTCCATTGTTTGGAATCCCAATGTGCTAAATGCTTCCCATTCTCTCCCATTCTACAGAATCCATAGATTAGGCCCCTGCTAGTTACTCACATTGCATAGAATCCCAAATGGACCAAATCCCTTCCTTTCCCTCTCCTACTGCAATGTAAAGTAATGTTACCCTTTACTAAATACGCTATTGTCATCTTAACGGAAGAGTATTCCCAAAGCTCCATGAGCAGGATTGACAGTGAAAAGCCTGATAGTGCAGCCTGGCTGCATTCCCACCTAGATTCACTGATGAATGTTGGTCATTTGGTTAAGGCAATGGAGCCCAGCTAGCGCCAGCCAAATCCATTCCTCAGAAAACATGAGGACTTTTATTTTATTTGTTCATGGGATGTGCGCATTACTGGCAAGATCAGCACTTGTTGCCCATCCCTAACTGCTCTTTACCTGAATGGCTTGCTAGGCCACTTCAGAGGGCAGTTAAGGGTCAACCACCTTGCTGTTGTTCTAGAGTCACATGTAGGTCAGGCCAGGTAAGGATGGCAAATTTCCTTTCCTAAATGAACCAGATGAGTTTTTACAACAATCGAGGATAGATTTATGGTCACTGTTACTGAGACTAGCTTTCAATTCCACATTCTTTCATTAATTGAATTTTACCAGCTGCCCTGGATGGATTTGAGCACCTAGAGCATTAACCTAACCCTTTTCTCCAGCAAAGGGAAAAAGCCTCTCAGTGTTCACCCAGTGTTATGATCACTTTGAGGAAACATCAAACCAAAATAACCAAATTTACTGAATAACCCCCAAAGAGGAAATTGCCAATAAGATTTCATTTTTTGTTTCTTTTACTTTGACATGAATCAGAAACAGTGCAAATTAAATATGAATTACCAGGCAAATGATACTTCAAATAAAAGGGTAAATTTCGTTTTAAATAGTCGATACAACAAGGATCGCCTTATAGGGCCAGAAACACCTACAGCACTCACTGCAAACATGTGGCATCAGGTGTAGTGCCAAAGTTTTCCAACTCAGCTTCAGGGTCGTAGGATCTCTCGCTTTCCACTCAATCGATTCGGTCCTCGAGTCCCATTCACTGGCAGCCATATTCCATCTGAGGTCCCTGTATACAGCTAACACCAACAAGGTGCACGTATACGAACCCTCTCTCACTCAGGTCACATCAGTCCTGATGGTGTAGCTTTCCAGGATTCCTTTTCAGCCAACCAACCATCGATATCCAGTTCGCGACCTAGTCTTTGGATACAAACTCTCAGCTCTTTCGTATGCCTGAGCTATGCACCTCGCCTTTAGGTTTCAGGCACTTTTAGTTCATTCATATATCACTTCCCCAAATGCTTTTGGGATTTTACTTTTCTTCTGACTACCAAACAGGAAACAGACCTTTTCAGAGAGAGCTTTGCTAGCTTCTCCTCACATAAATTCCATTGGAGGAATTTTTTCGGCCCCTCCCGCCAACAAGATCTTCTGGTGACAGGGCCATAAAATTCTGCCCCATATTTCCTTTCTGTCTCGGTCTGCTTTCTTTTCTGTGTCAGAACCTGTGTGCTGATTGCCTTCTGCCTTCAGCTCTCTTTTGTGGCTTGCAGTTCTCCTTTGTGTCCGCCAGCCACCCAGTTTCTGGTCTTCACCTCCTTTCCGTTGATAGTGCTTTCAGATCGAGGGTCGCCAGGTCATATGAACCAGTATGCAAGAAAATTACCAATGATCCTTTTATAATTGGTGCAAACTGTTAAAAGCCCTATTCAAATATTCTTTAAAAAATTACAGATTCCAGACATATTTTAAAAATTACAATTCTCCTCACTGTACTGCTTCCGGTTCAAAGGTCGCCACACCTGTCACGCCCCTTTGGACTCTTACATGTTTCAATGAGATCACCTCTCATTCTTCTAAACTCCAGAGGATATTCACTCTCATCATAGGGCAATCCATTCTTCCCAGGAACCAACCTAGTGAAACTTTCTTCTACTGCCTCTAAGGCAAGCATATCCTTCCTTAAATGTGGAGACCAAAATTGCACACAGTATTCCAGGTGTGGTCTCACCAAAGCAAGACTTCCTTGTTCTTGTACTCCAGTCCCCTTGCAACAAAGGACAACATGCCATTTGCCTTTCGAATTGCTTGCTATACCTGAATATTAACTTTTTTGAGTTTCTTGAACAAGTACACCAAAGCGTCTCTGAACTTCAACATTTCAAAGTTTCACACCCTTCAAAAAATATCCTACTTCTCTATTCTTCCTATCAAAGCGAATAACCTCACACTTTCCCACATTATATTCCATCTGCCATCTTGTTGCCTACTTACTTAATCTGTCTATATCTCTTTGCAGCTACCTCTTTGTGTCCTCCTCACAGCTTACATTTCTACCTAGCTTTGTATCAGCAGCAAACTCGGATACAACATACAAACATATGAATTAAGAGCAGGAGCAGACCATTCAGCCCCTCAAGCCTACTCCGCCATTCGATAAGATCATGGCTGATCTGATTGCAGCCATAGCTCCTTTTCCTGTCTGTCCCCATGACCCTTGACTCCCTTGTCAATCAAAAATCTATCTAGCCAAAAAATAGAGCCTTAAAAGTGTTCAATGAGACCCAACCTCCACTGCTCTCTGGGGAAGAGAATTCCATAGGCTAACGACACTCTGAGAGAGAAAAAAGTACGGTCATCATCTCCATCTCAAATGGGAGGCACCTTATTTTTAAACTGTATCCTCTAGTTCTAGGCTGTCCCACAAGGGGAAACATCCTCTCAGCATTGACCCTGTCAAAGTCCCCTCAGGATCTTATATGTTTCAATAAGGTCACCTCTCGTTCTTTTGAACACCAGTGGGTAGAGGCCCGGCCTGTCTCGCCTGTCCTTGTAAGATAAATCCTTCATCCCAGGAATCGGTTGAGCGAACCTTCCCTGAACTGCTTCCAATGCAATCATATCCTTTCTTGATTAAGGACTGGATCCATTGCTGTATCAGACGTGGTCTCATCAGTGCTAACTGTAGCCAAACCTCCCTGCTTTTATATCCTACTCTCCTTGCAATAAATGACAACATTGCATTTGCCTTCATCATCACTGGCTGCACCTCCAGGCTAACTTTTTGTTATCGCTTTTGGTCTTAAGTCTTAAGTTTGTAAACAGTTGGGGCCCCAGGACTGATCCACTTTTTACAGCCTGTCTTCTTCCGAAAGGGTCAAGGGGGCGATTTGGGTGGCGGGTGGGGGGGGGGGGGGGGTGGGGGGGGGGGGGGTCAGGTGTCAGTGTGGCTGAGGGGAGTGGTGGAACAGGGAAGAAGCTGCAAAGAATATTGGGTATTATAAGGATACACAGTTAACGCAGCTGGCCCTCTCTGCCCTGGAATCATTAACCTTGTGTAACACAAGTTGTTGCAGAAGCTCAGGGATCAAAGTCATTGAACACCTGTTGTCATGGCAACTCATAAACATGCATACCTAATCTCCCTGAAACCGTCACCGAACCAGATTCAAGAACATTCGGATGAGGTCCTGGAAGCCGCCCCAGCTGGCAGCTGGTAAACATGGTGCACTCTGTGTGTGACTGAATTACACTGACTAGCTCGCGGGGTCAATTCTCGGCCGGTCTCAGTCGGTCGCGGCTGCTCATCTGTTGCTGTCGGCCTCCTGGTGGTGGCAAGGAGAAGCACAGCCAAGGGTTCCCGCCCCTAGTTGCTGTCCAGGCATAGGTGCTGAAGACTGCGGGCACAAGTCTGCAAGCCTAACAAGTACAGCTCTGGCTGGCAAAAAAAAAAGCAGAGGTGAGAGGCGGAGAATGTTTTTTTAAATGCAGCGAGTTGTGATTTGAAGTGTGCTGCCTGGAAGGATGGTGGAAGCAAGTTCAATGGGTGTCAGGATACTGAATGGTCTAAGATGCCAGGCTCAAGGACTAAAGTCCTTCTGCAATAAGACAGGTGTTTGTGTCTCCAACTGGAGGCATGGGTTCGAATCCTGCTTCTGACACATTCTTGATAAGCAAGGGGGTGAAAGGTAATTGCTGATAGGTGTTGTAATATGGGTTCTTTAGATGTCACAATCACGAGATCTTGAGAATTGTATACTTAAACATGAACCATTTATTGTTAGTCTTTAACTATTTACAGATCCCACATTAATGTCACGCAGGATGCTATGCCTGGTTCCTTTGTGTTCTCTCTAGACTGTTCTCTCTGTCAATTACCATGTGACTCCATACATCATACCGTGGGCAGTGCTATTCTTCAGTCCCACAGTAACCGCTGCACTGCTGAGCACCTTTGCATTACAGTGGCATGCAATATCACATATAATATCATACAATAGTAGGCAGGAACATGAAGCAGAGGTCAAAATCTTATTGAATAGCAAAGCAGGCTCGAGGGGTCCAGTGGCCTACCCCTGCTCCTAATTCATATAATCAATGGTAACTCCAATAGTAAAAGAGAACTGGATAAATACTTGAAAACAAAAGATTTGTAGGGCTCTGAGAGGAGTGAGACTAATTCAATAGCTCTTTGAAAGAGCTAGCATTGACACAATGGGCTGAATGGCCTCCCTTCTGTGCTGTAAATTTGTCCACTGTCTGCCTCAGAGCGTGTCTGGACTAACCCATCACCAGTTTTAGTTGACGAGGGAAATTACTGCAGCAGATAATCTAATGCTTCTGCCAGCATTATGCAGGATTCCCTTTGCAAATAGGTATGAGCCATGGAGATTTGGGGGGAAGCTGAAATAACTGTGACACTGAGGAAAGCTGGAGGTTACTTAACTTTAACTTATGGCCAGGGAAACCACGCGTGTTCCTTGGAGATAGAGAGTAAAGTGAAACCCAGGCAGCTTAACATGGAAATTACTCTCAAAACACACTTCCACTCGCTATGAAGCGAGTGACTAGCAGAGAATAGGGATAAGAATAATATACAGCCAAGGATAAGTAAAGGCGCCAGCGGAAATGCTAAAAGGGCATTAGAAAGAAGGATTGTAGGTGGTGATGGTGATGGAAAAGCTTTTAGCAGCTTATTTGAGGAGCTAAAATTTGTTCAAGGGCCCAGTTGTCCTTTGGGATTAACAGCTCACACTTGAAAATCAGGATATTGCTGAGGGGCCAAGAACATTCTTTGCATCGTTTTTCTGACTTAAAAATGCTGCCAGTGCTGGTGAGTAGCTTAGCCTGTGGGGTGGGTAGTACCCTTGTATCTGGTTTCGAAGGTTGTGGCTCCAAGTCCCACTCAAGGGAATTGAGCACATCACCCAAGCTGATACTCCAGTGCAGTACCAAGGGAGTGTTGCATTGTCCTTACTTAAGGAGGGATACACCTGCAGTGGAGGCTCAAGACAAGCAAGAGAAGGTTCACTAGACTGATTGCTGGGTCGAAGACGTTGTCTTGCAAGGAAAGGTCGAGCAGGTTGGGCCTATACTCGCTGGAGTTCAGAAGAATGAGACTTGATCTTATTGAAACACATATGACTCTGAGGGGGGGCTTGACAGGGTAGATGCAGGGAGGATCTAGTTGAGATTAACTCTTGCAGCATCGGCGGAGAAGAAAAGAGTTGACGTTTCGAGTCCTCATGACCCTTCGACAGAACAGTTCTGTCGAAGGGTCATGAGGACTCGAAACGTCAACTCTTTTCTTCTCCGCCGATGCTGCCAGACCTGCTGAGTTTTTCCAGGTAATTCTGTTTTTGTTTTGGATTTCCAGCATCCGCAGTTTTTTTGTTTTTATCTCTGAGATTAACTCTTGTTGGGGGAATCTAGAACTAGGGGACATGGTTTCAGAGAAAGGGGTCATCTATTTAAGATGGAGATGAGGAGGAATTTCTTCTCTTAATTCTCAATCTTTGGAATTCTGGACCCCAGCGAGCAGTGAAGGACAGGTTTTTGAATTTTAGGGGAGTCAAGGGTTATGGAAAAAAGGCAGAAAAATACAGTTGAGGCCAAGATCAGATCAGTCATAGTCCTATTGAATGGTAGAGCAGGTTTGAGGGGCCAAATGGCCTCTTCCTGCTCATATTTTGGATGACACTTTAAACTGAAGGTCAGTCTTCCTTCTGGGTAGACGTAACATATTTCACAACACTATTCAAGGTAGACTATTCTCTTGATGTCTGCAAATTCATTATAATAACCACAGTTTTTGAACTAATATGTGATGGGGAGACGGTGGTGTAGTTGGTATGTCGCTGGACATATAATGCAGAGGCCCAGGCTAATGTTCTGGGGACACAGCAGCTGGTGGAATCTGAATTCAGTTAATAAATCTGGAATTGTAAAGCTAGGTCTTAGTGATAGTGACCATAAAACTATCATTGATTGCCCCAAAAGCCCACCTGGTTCACAAATGCCCTCTAGGAAATGAAATCTGCCATCCTTACCTGGTCTGGCCTACATGTGTCTCCAGACCCACAGCAATGTGGTTGACTCTTAACTGCCCTCTGAAATGGCCCAGCAAGTCATTCAGTTCAAAGGCAATTAGGGGTGAGCAACAAATGTTGGCCTTGCCAGTGATAGCACATCCCAAGGAAAAAAAGGACAAGCACTTGGTCAGACGCTGTCTGTCCCGTGATATCTCAGCTCAAATCTAGCCACAACTGATGAAATAAAAGAAGCTGCTGTCTGCAAAGTGCGATGTAAAGCAGTTTTCTAAGCAGTTCCTATTCAGCACAGGCCCACAGAACAAAACTGCCCTTAATTTAGCAGAATGTCACCGAGGCAGGCCTCAGGCCTCAGGCCTCAGGCTTGTTAGGGTCAGGGAACAACTTGGATCTCAGGGTGCAGCAGGGGGAGTTTCGCTCGGTGGCTAGCAATCTGGGATGCTTGATGCTGACACTGGGTGTGTGAATAAAAGTACATGAAAGTCCTTGTGACCTTTTCATTGAAGCTCTTTGTTGTCTGAGGGTGGGCTACGATAAGCTGAGTTAGGTTGCAGATCAACCTTGATCACAATGAAAGGAGAGACAGGTTTGAGAGGGTAAGTGGTAATGTTCAAAGCCAGGTGTAATTTATTAACACAGAGAATGGGAAACTAAAAGCACCAAGAAAAGCTCTAGATGGATTTGAAATGTCATTTTTTTTTCCCTTTTGAAGCGCAAACAAGTTCTTCTCAAAAGCCAAAATGTTAACGATTTCTAACACAGAGGTGAACAAAGCATGACTGAGAGCTTCTGGACAGTTTAATAATCTGTTTGTACTTGACAACCAAAACACAATTCCATGTCAAGCTATTCGTTAGATGTAGTTTCTCTCCACACTACAGAATCTTGAAAACCTAAATATTTTCTCTGTTCCCCCCCTGCCGGCCCCCCCCCACCGAGCTCCCTTCTCCTCAGAGTAAACAGCACCTGTTCCTTTAGATCTTCCTTATAATCTCCAGCGCTCAATGCATTCAGTTAGAGCCTCTCCTCAAGTCATCTGCGCTCCTCACCTTGTTGACCTACGGCCTTCCTGGAGGCGTTGACGCTCACTAGGCCCCGTTTCTATGGCTGCCATCGGCCTCTGTGACCTTACCGAATTCACCGTTCTTTGCATGTTACCGGATCATACAGCACAGAGGCAGGCCACTTGGCTCATGAAGCCTCCTTGAAAGAGCTATCGGCGCTCTCTGCTCATCCACCCCCCACCGGCCCTGCAGCTTATTTCCTCCCCATTACCTAGCCAATTCACGTGTGAAAGTTACTACTGAATCCACCCTAGGCAGGGCATTCCAGATGACAGTGCACATAAAATCCAGGCAGAAACTCCTGTGTGGTGATCAGGGAGGCACAATCTTTCTGAGGAGATGTCAAACTGGATTTCACCCTGCTGGGTATGTAATGAGATCCCATTATTCTGAAGTAGGGCAGGGACCCGTCCTACCACCTCCCCTCCCCGCCCCCGAGCTCATCCCCGTAACACAGTTAGGTGGGCGGACGCCAAAATCAGCAGTCTGCCCGCCATAGTTAAACAAATAATCAAGGGTCAATTGAGCTTGCTAACAGGCCAATTGACCCCCACTAATAGGCTGCCCACACTATAACAAGGTTGGTGTGGTCAGTTAGGCAGGAATGGGTTGTTGTCAATACGTTTTTGGAAGGTCAGGAAGGAACGGTGGCGTACTATCTTTGGGGGTCGTTCTTTGCGGACTGAGGTTCAGCACCCCTAAGATAGTACCCCCCCCTTTCTTCCTACCCGCCTGCTCTCTGAAACTCACCACTCACTCCCACCCACCCCTCCCTTCTTTCCCACCCGATACTCCGGACTTACCTCACTCTGGGGTCCATTGGGCCTCCTCCATGGGTCTGGTTACAGTCCTGGTGATGCCCACGAATGAGATCTTGGCACTGCTGGGGCTGCCGGCTGGCGCAGTTGGCTGGCAGCTCATGAGGGGGTGGCACTTCCTCCCCAGCGAGGGGCAGAGATCCCACCGTGAGGCAATCTAACCCACCCGCAGCTGGCTTTGCTTCCGAAGCGGTGGGTGAGTCGTTGTCCCTCCCCCACCCTCCCCCCACCGTAATATGCAGCCTCTCCAGTCTGTCTGTTCAGGTGGACATAAGAGATACCATTGCATTATCCTGAAGCAGAGCAGGAGTGTTATTGGCAATATTCTCATCAACTAATGCCCAAAAAAAGGATTTTCTGGCTATCATCATAAGTGTGGGATCTTGCTGTGCATAAATTGGCTTCTGTGTTTCCTTCATCACAACAGTGACTACACTTCAATGGTAGTTAATTGGTTGTAAAGTGCTTTTGCCTGTCCTGAGGTTGGAAAAGCACTTTATAAATGCATGCCCTTTATTTACACTCTTTAAAAACAATCCTCACCTCCCTCCTGGTACATTTGCTGAGTACCTTAAATCTCTCGTGGGATGTGGGTGTCACTGGCAAGGCCAGCACTTTTGTTCCTGGGCCCATACCAGGAGCATTAGAAAGGACTTGCCATGTACTTGGCAACATTCGCCACCTGAGGGTGCCCCAGAATGCTTTGCAGTCAATAGCACTTCAAAAGCACTTAGTCACTGTTGCAAGGTAGCGTTTAGCTTATGCACAGTAAGATCCCACAGACAGCAACTGTGATAAATGACCATATAATCTGTTGTTAGCAAAGTTAGTCCCTGGCTCACTGTTAACATGGGAACATAAGAAATAAGAGCAGGAGTAGGCCATTCAGCCCTCTCTACCAGTCAATGAGATCATAGCTGACCTTCTACTTTTACACCATTTTCCTGCACTAACCCCTTGATGTTTTTAATGTGTAGAAATCTATCAATCTCAGTCTTGAACATACTCAATGACTGAGCCTCCACAGCCCTCTGGGGCTAAGAATTCCAAAGATTCACCACCCTCTGAGTGAAGAAATTCCTCCTCATCTCGGTCCTAAATGCCTGCCCCTTATTCTGAGACTGTTGACCATAAATTGGGTAAAGTCCCCTATTCTTCTTCAAATAGCATCACCATATCTTTCACCCCCTCCCCCGTGAAAGAGCTGGGTCTCGATCGGAGAGGATGGTGAGGTAGTAGGGTCTGGTACACAAAAGATACTGTGCCGCCCACATAGTGATGTAAGAAGGCACATGACCCAGAGCCAGGGTTGGTTTAGAGATGGACAGAGAAGAGTAAGGACCTGGAATGGAGTCAGTTCCAAATCTCTACCCTCTACCGTAAATATGTCCACAGTTATGAGTTGTTAACAAAGACTTGTTGTTAATATACTCAAGACTATGAAGCCTATACTTCATGGTGTCCAAAGCAGGATTCTTCAGACATGCCATCTGACACTGCAGCAGTCCCTCAGTACTGCACTGAGCAGCCAAGTTACAGCAGCAACACACTTTTATAAAAGGCCTTCAACAGAGTAGAATGTCCCGAGGCTTTTAAATTGTGCACTCAATTCTCCAGAGAGGGGGGATGGGCTTGAACTCACAGTGTTGTAACTCAGAAATAACAGCTTATATAACACCAAAGCTATATACTGAAGTGCTTTACAATCAATGAAGTACTTTTCAAGTGTAGTCACTGTTGTAATGTAGGAAGGAGAGTCCTAAACCGAGCTAATGCCAACAGCTTATGCAAGTCATTCTGGCCGTAAGGTCCGTTATACAATCACCGGCATCTTAAACCAACGTGTTTTTTGTAATATGTGCCTAGCATTTTATGTAAGCAATTTAAGCTCCTTATTTCTTGTCCCACACTCATCCACTGGCCTTGTTTACTGTGATTATGCCTAAATAATACGAGTATTCCCAGTACTTGCATGAACACTCAGCCCTGCCTCACACATGCTGGGGAATACCTGCACCCACGGTGTAATGATGTAACTGTGTTTTGCTGTAAACTAAAAAAGAGCCTTTCCTATAAATCTTGATGACCCAAGTTTTGTCAGCAGCAAAAAATAAAATCAAAACAGAGGCTAGGGATAGTCTCAAATCCCAGGGACGGTATCATGCTGTTTGCAAAAGATGACATTCCAACAATACAATTTACTCGTTATGAGCAGGCACAAAGATATTCATTCTATGAATCAATTACTGTGCATTTAAAGGATAACAAAACCCTAACAGAAGTCTCTATTAATAACTAGGTAACACAGACAGGCTGCGGCACAGCGCAGAGATCAGACTACAGTCATCAGCTTAATAAGTATGCTCCCCGTCACAGAAACTTGTCAAGCACAGTGAGACAACAGCAGGAAACACAACCAAAATTATCATCCCAATGTAAACAAAATAGAAGCAGAGTATAAGCCCCTACTGCAGAATACAGGCGGCGACTGCAGAAGACAGACACTAACAGTAGAACACAGGCACCAACCGTAGAAAACAGACACCAACCGCAGAATACAGACGCCAACTGGAGAACACAGACACCACCTTGGAATACAGTCATCCACTGAAGAATACAAACACTGACAGCAGATTACAGACACCAACTGCAGAATATGGGCACCGACTACAGAATACAGCCCCCAACTGCAAAAAACACGCACCAGCTGCAGAATGCAGACACTGACTGCAGAATACAGACATAGACTGCAAATAAAGGATCCAACTGCACAACACAGATAGTGACTGCAGAATATGGTGTGGATTATGGAATACAAATGCCAAATTCAGAATACAGACACCGACTGCACAATATAGGCACCGCCTGCAGAAAACAGACAACAAAAGTAGAATAGACACCAATTGCAGAATACAGACATCAACTGGAGAACACAGGCACCAGCTTGGAACACAGACACCCGCAGAATACAAGCAACATCATGGAATACAGGCACCCACCAAAGTAAACAGACAGCAAAATACAGGCACCAACTGTAGGTTAAAGACCCCGACTACAGAGAACAGACAGACTGCAGAATATAGAAACGGGCTGCAGAATACAGACACCAACCGGAACAATACAGATACCGACTACAGAATGCAGACACCAATGCACAATACAGACACCGACTGCAGAATATTGACACCGACTGCAGAATACAGGCCCGTATTGCAGAATATAGACACCGACTGCAGAATACAGGCACTGATTGCAGAATAGACACTGTTTGCAGAATACAGGGACTGACTCAGAATACAGGCACCAACTGCAGAATGCAGACGACTGTTGAATACGAACACCGATTGCATAATACAGGTACCAATTGCAGAATACAGATATCGAATGAAGAATGCAGGCACTTACTGAAGAATACAGACACTGGCTGCAGAATACAGGGGCTGCCTGCAGAATACAGACAACAAATGCACAATACATGCACCAACTGCAGAAAACAGACATGACAATAGAATATAGACACCAGTTGGAGAACACAAGCACCAACTTGGAAAACACACACCAACTTAGAACACAGGCACCAGCTGTGGAATACAGGTACCATCTTGGGATACAGGCACCCATCGAAGAATATAGACACTGACAGCAGAATACAGGTACCAGCAGCAGAATACAGGCACCAACTGCGATGCCAGGCACTGACAGTAGAATAAAGACATCGACTGCAGAATACAAACACTGACTGCATAATGCAAGCACCTACTGAAGAATATAGACACTGCAGAATACAGGAACTGACTGCAGCACACAGACACCAAATGCACAATACATGCATCGAATGTACAATACAGACACAAACTGCAGAACACAAGCACCAGCTTAGAACATAGACACCTGCTATGAATAAAGGCACTAACTTGGAATACAGGCATCCACTGAAGAATACAAACACTGACAGCAGAAAACAGGCGTCGACAGCAGAATACAGACACTGACTGTAGAATACAAACATCGATTGTATTCTGCATTCGGTGCTGGTATTATGCAATCTGTGTTAGCATTCTTCAGTAAGTGCCTGCATTATGCAGTCGGTGTTTGTATTCTGCAGTTGATGTCTATTCTGCTATTGGTGCCTGTATGAAGCAGACACCGACTGCAGAATACAGGCACTGTACAGTCGTGGAAGCGAAGTCCTGCCTTCACATTGAGGATACCCTCAATCGTGTTGTATGGCACTACCACCGTGATAAATGGGATAGATTTTGAATGGATCGAGCAACTCAAGACTGGGCACCATGAGGCACTGTGGGTCATCAGCAGCAGCAGAATTGTACTCAAACACAATCTGGAACCTCATGACCTGGCATATCCCCCACTCTACCATGACCACCAAGCTGGGGGATCAACCCTGGTTCGATGAAGAGTGCAGGAGGGCATGTCAGGAGCAGCAGCAGGCACACCTAAAAATGAGGTATCAACCTGGCGAAGCTATAACACAGGACTACTTGCATGCCAAACAGCATAAGCAGCAAGTGATAGGTAGATCTTAGATCGGATCTAAAACAAAACCAGAAAATGCTGGAAAAACTCAGCAGGTCTAACAGCATCTGTGGAAAGAAAAACAGAGTTAACTTTTCGAGTCCATATGACGTTTCTACAGAGTTCAGAGTTCCCACACCAGTATTTCAGCCACACATTCATTTCTCTAATCGTTTTTGTCCTATGCCAATTTGCACATGGTTCAGGTAATAATCCAGAAATTATTACCTTTGAGATTCTGCTTCTTAACTTGGTGCCTAGCTCCTCATACTGACATCATACAGAGCCTCCTTCCTCATCCTGCCTATGTCATTGATACCTACACGTATCACGACAACTGGATCCTCCCCCTCCCACTGCAAGCTCCTCTCCAGCCCTGAGCAGATGTTCTGAACCCTGGCACCAGGCAGCAACACAGCTGCCTGGATTCTCGCTCTTTGCTGCAGAGAACAGTGTCAATCCCCCTCACTATAACATCGACTGCTACCACTACATTCCTTTTTGCTCCCCCCACTTGAATGTCTTCCTGTACCATGATGCCATGCTCAGTTTGCTCATCCACATCCACTCTGCAGCCCCCACTCTCATCCAAACAAACTGAGAGAACCTAAAAACCTATCGGACAATTGCAGAAGCTCACACTCCTGCACTCCTGCCCTCTGGGTCCTCTTACCTGCCTCACTCTCAGTCACACTCTCCTGTCCCTGACCACTGACCAAATCAGAAGGCCCGTCCTAAGCGGTGTGACTGCCTCCTGGTATAAAGCATCTAGGTAACTTTCCCCCTCTCTGATGTGTCCCAGAGTCTGCAGTTCAGCCCCCAGCTCAATGACTCTGAGCCGAAGCTCCTCAAGCCACAAACACTTACTGCAGACGTGTTTGCCTGGATCACAATGTTACCAGGAGCCTCCACAGGCTGCAGTCTTGACACATCACCTGTCCTGCCACCCTTAATATGTTTTACATAATTATAATTACTTAATTACATTAATCACTATAATATTGATACAGGCACTGACTGCAAAATACAGACACCGACTGCAGAATACAGACACCGACTGCAGAATACAGACACCGACTGCAGAATACAGACAGTGACTGCAGAATACAGGCACTGACTGTAGAATACAGACAATGGCTGTAGGATACAGATGCCGACTGCACAATACAGACACCTACTGCAAAACACATGAAATGACTGCAGCATACAGACATTTTCTGCGAAATAGAGGCACCGATTGCAGAATACAAACACTGACTGCAGAATACAGACAACGACTGCAGAATACAGACGCTGACTGCAGAATACAGACACTGACAGCAAAATACAGACACTGATTGCAGAGTACTGGCATCAACTGCAGGATATAGACCCACACTGCAGAATACAGGCACCAATTGCAGAATACAGACACTGACTGCAGAACACATGCACTGACTGCACCGTAGAGGCACTGACTGCAGAATACACACACCAACAGGTAGAATATAGACACTGACTGCAAAATACAGACACCTACTGCAAAACACATGTTACAACTGCAGAATACAGATATTGTCTGCAAAATACAGGCACCGACTGCAGAATACAGACACTGACTGCAGAATACAGACAATGACTGCAGAATACAGGCACCGACTGCAGAATACAGACACTGGCAACAGGATACAGACACTTATTCCTGCCACGTCAAAGGTTATTGCAGAAAATAAAAGCTCATGGTGTAGGGGGTAACATATTGGCATGGATAGAAGATTGGCTGGCTAACAGGAAACAGTGAGTTGGCATAAATGGGTCTTTTTCCGGTTGGCAGTGTGTGCCACAGGGATCAGTGCTGGGACCTCAACTTTTTTCAATTTATATAAATGATTTGGATGAAGGGACTGAAGGAATGCTTGCTAAATTTGCTGAAGACACAAAGATAGGCAGGAAAATAAATTGTGCAGAGGATGTAAGGAGGCTACAAATTGACATAGATAGGTTAGGTGAGCGGGCAAAGATCTGGCAAATGGAGTATAATGTGGGCAAATGTGAAATCTTTCATTTTGGCAGGAAAAATAAAAAAAGAAGCATATTATCGGAATGGTGAGAGTTTGCAGAGCTCCGAGATTCAGAGGGATCTGGGTGTCCGAGTGCATGAATCACAATAGGTTAGTATGCAGGTACAGCAAGTAATTAGGAAAGCTAATAGAACGTTATCATTTATTGGAGGGAATTAATTACAAAAGTAGGAAGGTTTTGCTTCAGTTGTACAGTGCACTGGTGAGGCAACATCTGGAGTATTGTGTACAGTACTGGTCTCCTTATTTAAAGAAAGATGTAAATGTGCTAGAAGCAGTTCAGAGAAGGTTTACTAGACTAATACCAGGAATGGGTGGGCTGTCTTATGAGGAAAGGCTGGACAGGCTAGGCTTGTATCCACTGGAGTTTAGAAGAGTAAGAGGTGACTTAATTGAAACCTTTAAGGTCCTAAGGGGTCTTGACATGGTGGATGTGGACAGGATGTTTCCTCTTGTGAGAGAATCTAGAACTAAGGGTCACTGTTTAAAAATAAGGAGTCGGTCATTTAAGACAGAGATGAGGGGAAGTTTTTTTCTCCCAGAGGGTAGTAAGCCTTTGGAGTTCTGTTCCTCGAAAGGCGGTGGAAGCAGAGTCTTTGAATATTTTTAGGGCAGAGCTAGATAGATTCTTAATTAACAAGGGGGTGAGAGGTTCTCGGGAGTAGGCTGGAATGTAGAATGGAATTGAGGTTACATTCAGATCAGCCGTAATCTTATTGAATGGAGGAGCAGGTTCGAGGGGCTGAGTGGCCTACTCCTGCTCCTAATTTGTATGTTCGTATATACAGAATACTGGCACCGACTACAGAATACTTACTGGAATACAGATGCCTACTGCAAAATACATACAATGGCTACAGAATATACATGTTGCCTGTAAAATACAGACATTGACTGCAGAATACAGACACTGATTGCAAAATATAGACAGCGACTACAGAATACAGACACCAACTGGAGAAGGCAGGCATCAACTTGGAACACAGTCGCTGACTGCAGAATACTGGAACCATCTTGGAACACAGGCACCCGCTGAAGATTATGGACACTGACTGCAGAATACAGACACTGACAGCAGAATACAGATACCAATTGCAGAATACAGACACTGACAACAAATTCAGGAACTAACGTAGAATACAGCACTGACTGTAGAATACAGGCACTGACTGTAGAATACAGACACTGATTTCTGAATACAGACACTGACTGCAAAATACAGACACTAACAGCAGAACACAGGCACAGGCTGCAGAATGCAGGCCCTGGTTGCAGAATAGAGGCACCGACTGCAGAATACAAGCACTGACTGCAGAATACAAGCACTGACTGCAGAATACAGGCAGTGACTGCAGAAAACAGGCACAGCCTATAGAATACAGACACCAGCTGCAGAATAGCAACACCAACTGTAGAATATAGACAACAGCTACAGAATAGAGGCACTGACAGCAGAATACAGGCACTGAGAGCAGGATACAGACACCGACTGCTGAATAGAATCAACAACAACAGTAGAAGACAGACACTGGCTGCTGAATACATGCAACAACTGTAGAATACAGACAACAACTGCAGAATAGAGACACCGACTATAGAATACAGACAGAGACTGCAGAAAACAGACACCGACTACAGATTACAGGCACCGAATGTAGAATACAGGCACTGATGCAAAATACAGGCACTGAATGTAGAAAACAAGCACCGACTGCAGAAAACAGGCATCAAATGTAGAAAACAGGCACCAAGGCCAGAATTATTTGCTCGAGTCACATGACAGGGCATGTTTTTTAACATTTTAAAATGTTGTTATTTTTCATTTTTTAAGTCTTCACCTCTCCGAGGCAGCTCTATGCCTCAGGAAGGTTTTCCTGTGCGAACTTGAGCGCTTGCCCTCCTCCCCGCCTCCCACACAGGCAGCGCTGAGCGGACGCGCCAGCGTGAAATCGCTGTGGGCGGTGGTCTGCTCCCGCTCGCTGAGCTCGCCCGGTGAGGGCAAAATTCTGCCCCGTGGCCCCCGGCCTGAACGAGCGTAAAACGACGCGCGATGATGTCGGCGAGTGTGGGACTTGGCAGCGCGCCCGCCGACAATTAAAAGGCCTGTCAAGGCCATCAAGGATCTAACTGGGTTAAACTTCTCGCTGCCCATCCAACCTTACGGAGGGGCAGGCAAAGAGGCCAAGCGGCCTTTGGTTTTTTCAGGAAACCTCATCCAGGGCGGGGTGAGGTTTCCAATAGCGATTAAAAATTAAGTAAAAATATTAACATTTCATTAATTACCTGTCCCTGCTCATGTGACAGAGTCGCATGAGGGGACATGCTTTTTAACATTTTACAATTCTTTATTTTTCATCTCCCTGAGGCTGCACTGTGCCTCAAGAAGCTTTTGCGTATGCGCGAACTTGCTTGCCCTCCTCACCTCCCTCCCTCACCCCACCTCCCCCCCCCCCCCCCCCCCAGCACAGGCTGCGCTGAGCGCTGCAGCATGTATTTCACGCTGGGCAGGCCTTCATTGGCCCGTCAGCACAAAATCGTTGTCATAGCCCCGATTGTATACAGACACTGACTGCAGAATGCAGACACTGACTGCAGAATACAGGCACTAACTGCAGAATACAGGCACCGACTACAGTATACAGACACTGACTGCAGAATACAGGCACCGACTGCAGAATACAGGCACCGACTGCAGAATACAGGCACCGACTGCAGTATACAGACACTGACTGCAGAATACAGGCACCAACTGCAGTATACAGACACTGACTGCTGAATACAGACAATAACTGCAGAATACAGGCACCGACTGCAGTATACAGACACTGGCTGCAGAATACAGGCACTGACTGCAGTATACAGACACTGACTGCAGCATACAGACACCGACTGCAGTATACAGGCACTGACTGCAGTATACAGACACTGACTGCAGAATACAGACACTGACTGCAGAATACAGGCACCAGCTGCAGTATACAGACACTGACTGCACAATACAGGCACCGACTGCAGGATACAGACACTGACTGCAGAACACAGGCACTGACTGCAGTATACAGACACTGACTGTAGAATACAGACACCGACTGCAAAATACAGGCACCGACTGCAGTATACAGACACTGACTGCAGAATACAGGCTCCGACTGCAGTATACAGACAATGACTGCAGAACACAGGCATCGACTGCAGTATACAGACACTGACTGCAGAATACAGACACCGACTGCAAAATACAGGCTCCGACTGCAGTAGACAGACACTGACTGTAGAATACAGACAATGATGGCAGTATACAGACACCTACTGCAGAATACAGGCACTGACTGCAGAATACAGGCACCGACTGTATAATACAGACATGGACTGCAGAATACAGACAACAATTGCAGAATACAGCCTCCGAATGCAGAATATAGGGAACAACCATAGAATATAGGACCTGAATGCAGAATACAGGCACTGACTTCAGAATACAAGCACCAACTACAGGGTACAGAGACAGACTGCAGAACACAGACTCTGACTGCAGAATATAGATACCAACTGCAGAATACAGGCTCCAACTGCAAAATACAGACACTGACTGTAGAATAAAAGCACTGACTGCAGAATACAAGCACCACATTCAGAATACAGGCAGAGACTGGAGAATGCAGGCACCTACTGCATAATACAAACATTGACTGTGAAATACAGGAAGTGACTGCAGAATTCAGGCACAGGAATGCAGAATGCAAGCACCAAGTTCAGAATACAGGCACAGACTGTAGAATACAGTCACCACATGCAGAATAAAAACACCTACAGCAGAATAAAGGCATTGACTGCAGAGGGCAGGCACTCACTACAGAAAATAGATACCAGCTGCTGAATACAGGCACCAACAGTAGACTACAGGCACTGATTGCAGAATTCAAGTGCTGACAGCAGAATACAGGGTGTGACTACATATTGCTGACACCAACTGCAGAATACAGACAACGACGGCAGAAAACAGGCACTGATTTCAGATTAGGGGTTATGACTATAGAATATAGCCGCTGAAGAATACAGGCATTGACTGCATGATATGGATATCGACTGCAGAATACTGGCAGCAACTGCTAAATACAGATACCAACTACAGAATACAGACACAGGCTGCAGAATACAAGCACTGACTGGAGACTACAGGCACTGACTGCAGGATTCAGGCCCCTACTGAAGAATAGAGACACCAACAACCCAATACAGGTACTGACCAACAGACACAGATGGCAGAATACAGGCTGCGACTGCAGATTGCTGACACTGATGGCAAAATATAAACAATGACTGCATAATACGGACACCAACAGCGGAATAGAGGCACTGACTGCAAAATACAGGCACCAGCCGCAACTGTAGAATACAGAGGCTGACTGCAGAGTATAGAGACCAACTGCAGAATGCCAGGCTCCAACCGCAGAATACAGACACTGAGGACAGAATACAAACATCAACTACAGAATACAGGCATCGACTGCAGAATACAGGCAATGACTGCAGAATACAGGCACCGTCTGCAGAATTCGAACACCGATTGCAGGACAGAAACCAACTGCACAATACAGGCACCAAGTGCAGAATACAGACACGGACTTTAGAATTCCAGCACTGACTGCAGAATACAGGCACCGACTGCAGAATACAGGCACTGACTGCAGAATACAGGCACCGACTGCAGAATACAAGCACCAAATGTAGAATACAGACATCAACTGCGGGATACAGATATCGACTGCTAGATACACACACCAACAGCGAAATATGGGAAGTGACTGCAGAATACAAACACCAACTGCACAGTGCGGACACCAACTGCATAATACAGACGCCGACTGCAGAATACAGACATTGGGCGGAATCGTCGGTGCCAGCTGGCATCGAATGTTGCGGGTGGCATGAGCAGACAATATGGCGAGAAGGCCGGAAATTGATTTCAGGACGTCATGAAACCAGTCTGCGATCATCTGCTCAGCACGTCGATAGCGGGTCACGTTTCCCACCTTCCGACGTCGGCAACCTCAGTGTAATACATCAGCACATCATTATAAAGCTAGCCCACCAAACTCATTCCCCACCCGCTGCTCCTGGATCGTCTGCCCACGTGGGTGGGATTGCACACACAACGTGTTTCACAACGGCATATAAAAGGTGTGCAGTTGACGGGCTGCATTTTGGGGAGGGAAACTCGGAGGTAAGTGCACAGTAATGTTGCGCAGCGCTCGCCTGCGTCGCCTGTTGGAGTTCAAGGTTGAGGTACGTTGAGGGGGGAGGGGCTAAAGCTGCCCTGCAATTGATTCGACTTGCAAGAGGTGGTGGGCAAGGTTGAAGGTAGCGCACAAGCATGTGTGGGGTGGGACGGGGGGATGGATGCAAGGGAATTGGCCGCATATTAGGGACACCTTGTATAAAGTGACCATTCCTCTGCAGCTGAGACAGTTCAAGCTCAGCCACATGGATCTGATTGGAGTTGGGCCTCTAGCTTCTCTGCCCACTCCAGCACTGAGGCATGGAAGTCCCACCAAGTGCTTCAGAGTTTTTCACCCCTTGGGCACAGACTGCAAACTAATAAGGATTTCAGTGGGCTGCAGAACAGTTGGACGACTGGACACATTGTACAATCTCCTCGCTAAACTGGCCATGGAGCAGTCACTGCTGGAGGTGCTCACAGCCCCTTGCAATGTCATCATCCCGGTTTGGACCAGTCTCCCCCATGGTTCAAGCTAACAGTGCAGCCTTTCAGTGTGGGTTAGGAGGATGCCTGTACCTGAGCTGAGAGCACAGCATGCAGTCCAATGGGCAAAGCTGCTGCCAATCGGTCAGGTGGAGTGGGGCGGAGGTGAGTGGGGTTTCAGGCAGCCATGCAGCGCACTAATCACTGGCCATCCAAGTGGTGGCCGGCACTCTCTGGGATGTGTTAAGGGGCCTTCAGGCTTAACCAAGAGAGGTTCTCAGTACATTCATGCTAACCCACATATCTCTCTCTCTCATCCTGCAGGGGGAGTACATCGGGAGCCTGGAGCCTGGTAAACTAGCTGTATGCCTGATGGCCTACGGAGAGTGAAGACGACAGAGAAGAGAGTGATGGAGGTGCCTGGCTGCACAGGGACAAGAGCAGCACCTCAGGGAGAATGGGCGGCCGAGACACCTGCACACACCGCTGAAGAGCCACAGTGAACCTTTCAGTGCCTAGCTAGACCCAGTGTCGAGAGATGCCGCCTTTCATTCCTGCAGATGACTGAGAACCAGTGTCGCCAAAGACTGCGCTTGGCCAGGGAACTGGTCAGTCACACCTGCCAACTACCTCAGGGATTGGCACCAGGGGACATGGAGGGCATCCACTGCCAGTGGCCATGAAAGTGACCATGGTGCTCAATTTCTATACCAGTGGCTCCTTTCAGGGCTCCACAGGTGACCCCTGTGGGATATCACAAGCCTCCACCCACAAATACATCCATGAGGCCACAGATACCATCTTCATGAGGACACACAACATTGTGCATTTCGCCCAGGACCAGGACAGCCAGGATACAAGAGCGATTGGATTTGCCCAGATCTCGGGTTTCCCACAGGTGCAGGGTGTAATCGACTGCACTCACTTGGTGCTCAGATCTCCATCGCAACACACGGTCAACTATGTCACCCACAAGGGATTCCATTCACTGAATGTACAGCTGGTGTGTGACCACCACAAACACATCCTGCAGGGCTGGGCACGGTTTCCAGGGAGTGTCCATGACTCCTACATTCTCAGTCAGTCACAGATCCCTGACATCTCCCAGGGTCCACAGAGGCTGCAGGGCTGGCTCCTCGGGGACAAGGGCCACCCACAGAGCCCGTGGCTGATGACACCCGTGTGGCAGCCTCAGACTGCAGCAGAGTGAAGGTTTAATGAGGCTCATACTGCAGCTCACAGCTAGATGGAGCAAACCATCGGGATGCTGAAGATGAGGTTCCAGTGCCTGGGCCGGTCTGGTGGAGCCCTGCAATACAGTCCACAGAGCGTGTCACAGATCGTCATCACCTGCTGCACCCTTTACAACCTGGCGCTGTAACAGGGAGAGGGACTGGCTGAGGAGGAGATGGAGGAGCTGGAGATCTTCTCCGAAGAGGAGGATGTCAGCGATGATGAGGGAGATGAGGCCCTCGCACTGGCCAAACGTGGCGGGCCCGCTCAGGAGGCCCTCATCGCTGCTAAATTTGTGGAGGATGATAACAACGTGCAGTGAGACATCACAGATGCCCACGTTGCATCTGTGAATATTTGACTCCAGTCTGGCTTATGGTAGCACAAATACCCTCTGTGAGAATGTTCCTGTCATGGAGACGCTGTGGAGACCCTAATAGTCACTCGATTGCAGGAGGATGATGATGACCTGCAGTGAAGACACTCCATAGATCTTCACACAGCCTCTGAGAATGTCTGACTCCTGTCTGGCCGAGGGCAGCTCTCTTACGCTCTGTGATCAGGGTCATATCATAGAGATGCAGCCATGAAACTTTAAAAGCATCTGATCCTTTGTCAGCCTTCAGCACCTGAGCCCTTCAGGATCACAGAGTCACTGGTCACAGATGCTGAAGAGATGGGGCCAGCCCCACCTTAAAGGTGCTGAGAGCACACAGAGAGAATGAGGGAACTCTGTGACACCTGCCCACTACATTCTGGCAGCAATGACAAGCACCATCGAGGTGCAGGCATCAGTAATGTGTCCAGGGAGTGTGAGGCTGGACCATCACTTTGGTCTGAAGGCTGCACAAAGCACAGGGAAGAGGTCCTGGACTGAGACACCTGCCTTTATCTTGTGCAGAAAGGTTTCACATCTGAGTGACATGAACACTGCTCATCAGAACAAGGAGCCACAGGCAGGGAGACATTATCAGAAGTTTATTGACAACAGTGAACATTATACACAAGTGATTAACACCCATGCCCAGGCTGTGTAACTACATCTTCTTAACCTTCCTAACCCTGCCGCTATGTCTTTGTGCTCCCAGGACATCCACAGCGGAGGTGGAGCCACTGCTGACTGCTAAGCCCTGTCTGTGACGACCTTGGCGGGCCTCCTCTGGAGGGCTGATACCTGGAGGGCCCTGGCCTGCTTTCTGGGTCCTGCTGTGTGGGAGTGGCCCCTCCTCGGCCTGTGGAGCTGGAGCTGCTGGGGTCACAGGAAGAGAGGATTCGGTTTGGCTGGTCACTCCCAGAGTCACCTGGATGGATGGCCCCGGGGTGTGCACCTGCTGATCCTCCTCCCTGTGGGTGTCCAAGGGCCCCAGGCTGACTCCTTGAGGAGAAGGGGTAGCTGAAGTGAGATCGAGCTGCCCCACACCCCCTCTCACGTACACACAGTTGGAGGCCAATTATGGCGTCAGCGATGGAGTTCAGCCCGCGCAGCAGTGCAGGAGCGACATCCTGGACCAAGTTCTCCATGGCGACCGCCATCCTACCAGTGTTGACCTCAGTGCATTGACATGCCGGCGCTATCACCCAAGACTGAAGGCGGACAGACTCCTCCATTGTGCCTTGCAATCTGAGGAGTGCAGTGACATCCCTTTCTGATGTTTCTGAGTTTGCCTTTGCAGCTCCAGCAACGGAGACATGACAGAGTCCAGAGGCTCGTCATCTGACTCGGACTCAGCAATGTTCTGGCCTCCAGCAGTCCTCTGAGTGCCGGGGACCTGGGAAGTCCCTGCCTCCACCTGCTGTGGGTCAGACAGTGCGATGTGCTCACCAGATTGTGATCCCGAGGCTACTCTAAAGCTCGGTCCCACTGAGGTATGTGTCTCTGCGCTGGTGGGGGGTGTGGGTGAGGCTGTGACAGGACTTCAGGGAGGGTGCCTCCAGATTCCTCTTCAGAGGTTTCTTCAGAGTTTGATTAGAGGCTCTGGGTCATGGACTCCATTGGCTGTTTCCCAGATGTGCCTGTGAAAGCAAGGGAAGATAATTAGTGCACGGCAGTGGCCTGTGAAACAGGACACATCACTCACAGCATGGTTATCTGATGGATGTTGCACTGCTGGATCCTCACTTGGTAGAGCAGCACCAACCTCACTGTCAGCACAGGACCGGTCCAGACCCTCACCGGTCAGCTGGATGGCTTTGTTTTCAAAGTCCGTGAGGACCTTGATTTCAGGCATTCCTCCACCAGTCTGCAACCTCTTCCTCTTGTTGTGTGCCAGCTTGTCCTGCATGGACAGAGATGGAGACAGTGTAAGCAGGATGCCTGCCAGGCCAGATCATAAGTCTGCCTGGCCTGTGTTACGTGGCCGGTAAGTTGTCCCATGGATTGGATGAGGGCAATGACGGTGTTTATGAGACAATGAATGGTGATGTCGTTTGAGCTGGCAGTGAGTGAGGGCCCTGGGGATGTGTGATGGGTTTGTGAGTGTGTGAGTTGAGGGTGATGAGAAGAGTGACTTACCCTGGCGGAACGGAGGAGATCATTCATCCTCTTGTGGCGCTGGGTGGCTGTCCTCTGTTGCAGGGCATTGGCGCTGACCACCGCTGGCCACCGCCTCTCAAGCCGGATTGGTGAAGTTGCTCCCCATGCTGTGGCCAGAGCAGGGGTAGAGAGCATCACAGCATCCTAAAGAGACTTGAGGGACACTCCATTGCACCTGGGGCGGTGGGGGGGTGGGGGGGTGGGTGGGGGGGGTGGGGGGGTGCTGCAGTCTTTTTGCCTTTCGGGACTATCCAGTCTCCCATGCAGCAGTCGTGGGCTGGAAGCGCTGAGAGGTGTGCATGCAGCTGGACTTTAAATATGGCGCCTGGCGTGGTGAAGTGGCAAGGTGACTGCGTGGTGGAAGGATGAGAGCCCGCTCGCCATGGAAACAGCGTGTTTCCCAGGAACGCATAACTAATGCGGCTGGTTTGGGACGATATGGCGTGAAAAGCCGCCATTGCGGCCAGCAGGTAAAACATGGGTTTTCCAGCCCGCTACTACCACGCTTAATGTAAATCTGGGGCGATTCCACCCACTGTCTGCAAAATACAGACACAGACTGCAGAATACAGACATCAACTGTAGGATACAGGCACTGACTGCAGAATATAGGACATGACTGCAGAATACTGAAACAGACTGCAGATTGATGGCACCAAATGAGGAATACCAGCACCGACTGCTGAATACAGGCTGTAATTGCAGAATACTGAGAATGGCTTCAGAATGCAGACACCGACTGGAGAATACCAACACTGGCTGCAGAACACAGGCATAGACTGCCCAATACAGACACAGATTGCCCAATACAGACACTGACTACAGAATACAACCACTGATTGCTGAATACAGGCACCGATTGTAGAATACAGGAATTGTCTGCAGAATATAGACACCAACTGTAGAAGGCAGGCACTGACTGTAGAATATTGAGTCCAACTGGGGAAGACAGACATCAACAAGGTACACAGACAATGACTGCAGAATACAGACAATGATTGTAGAATATGGACACTGATTGCAAAATATAGACACTGATTGCAGAATATAGACACTGATTGCAGAATACAGACACTGATTGCAGAATGTAGACACTGATTGCAGAATGTAGACACTGATTGCAGAATACAGACAATGATTGCAATATACAGACACTGATTGCAGATTCACAGAATCACACAGTGTAGAAGAGGCCCTTCGGCCCATCGAGTCTGCACCGACACGTGAGAAACACCTGACCTACCAACCTAATCCCACTTACCAGCGCTTGGCCCATAGCCTGAATGTTATGACGTGTCAAGTGCTCATTCAGGTACTTTTTAAAGGATGTGAGGCAACCCGCCTCCACCACCCTCCCAGGCAGTGCATTCCAGACCGTCACCACCCTCTGTTTTTCCTCACATCCCCCTAAACCTCCTGCCCCTCACCTTGAACTTATGTCCCCTTGTGACTGACCCTTCAACTAAGGGGAACAGCTGCTCCCTATCCACCCTGTCCATGCCCCTCATAATACACACACTGACTGCAGAATACAGACACCCACTGCAGAATATGGGCACCAACAGCAGAATACAGGCACCGAATGCAGAATACAGGCACCAGCTGTAGAAGATAGACACTGACTGCCGAATTCAGGCATGGATTGCAGGACATAGGCACTGGGTATACAGGCTGCATCATTTGAGAACCTGTGGCAGAATACAGGCACAGTAGCAGAATGCATGTATCTGTCATGAAATGTTGGCATGCCAGCACAATACAAGCACCCACAGTGGAGTATTACACAATGACTGAACACAGATATTCCTGCAGATTCTACGCACCAGTGGCAGAATGCTGACATTCACCGTAAATTAAAGACACCTGTAGCACAACACAGGTTCTTACACGATCATACAGGCACAACAAGCAAACACAGGTGCCCCAACAGAAAAAATGGGGACAACTGAGCAGAGCTCAGGCATCCGAGACAAGACCTGGTTACCTAGCATCCACAGCATCGTCATGGTGGACCCATAAAACTACAGACAACCACTTAAAATTACAGTCACACACATGGAAAACACATGCAGAGAACATCTACTCTGCCCAGCCCAAGCAATCCACTCATCACCAGCCAAATAATAAATATAATTAATCCCTACTAGCACAGATTAATTATACCAGCACAAGATAATCCGGTTAGCAGGGGGGTAATTCACAGAGTAATCCAGTTAACATGCAATAATCTACCATGCATCATCCCAGTAATCTACTCAGCCATAAACAAAACTGCAATAATTAAAGAGTCAAGATCTGGCTAGGAAGCTGTGAATAGAGGAATTGTGCGCGAGCATCTGTATCAGATTTTTATGGTGCAAATCTGTTTTCTTTTTTGTTTCAGGTGAGCCCCTGTGAACTTCCTCCCAGGAAACGCGGAAGGAACCCATTTGCTTATTTGTGAGTTCCGTGTTACGTGATATACAGCCCAGGCCCGAGCTGCGCATCGCTGACAATTCAGGGCTTGCGCCGGATGAGGGTGCCGGGGATGAAATGGGGAAATGTTCGCCACGCCCGATCGCTCTGCGGCCCTCCTCTCCCATGCACTGTGAGCTGCCTGCCCTCTCTCGGCTTTCAATTGCCTGCCTCACCACCCTCCCCCCACCAGTGCGCTACAAGAGAGAGCACCTCATTCTAACTTAACAGCAAAACACTGCGGATGCTGGAAATTGGAAATAAAAACAGAAAGTGCTGGAAAAGCTCAGCAGGACCAGTGGCACCTGCGGTGACAGAGACACTCTGGTTCCGGAACTGAAGAAGACTTATATTGGACTCAAAACATTAACTCTGTTTCTCTCTCCCCAGACACTGCTGGACCTGCTGAGTTAGTTATCACAGCTTACAGGGCAAAACAGTACCTGTACAACAGATCCAGTCCTTTATCACTGGGCTCTGCCTGGATATTGCACAGATTATGCCATCCCCAGATAAGTACAAGCGCACAATGCTAATCCAGCGTCAGGTACCCAGGATATCTTCAGAGGTGACGAGGATGATAGTGTCCAACCACTGGAAGTCCACATTCCTCTTGGCACCTCGCTCTGCAATCCTCTGATCCACGATTCAGGTTTGGGAAGCCAAGGATTGCTCAGCCCTTGTGTGGGACAACCCAGCCTGGCACAGCACAGCACAGCACAGACGGGGGCAGCCTGACACAGCATTGACACAGCTCGGCCAACTGCACCGCGGAGCCTGGTACAGCGCCCTCAGCCAGACAGACCACCCGTCCAACCGAACATAGCAAAATCCAGCTGGGCAAATACAGTCCAACTGGGCACAGCAGGGTGCTGGCAAACCACATTGGCACGACATTAAAGAGGAGGGGGCTTTCAAACTCGTGCGGGGAATTTTCAACTTCACCCCCTGGGTAGCGATCTGTACCAGCTGCCCTTTTACAACAACCGTCAATTTCGCTCCACTCATCGCGTCCCACCATCTCTCAATCTCGTTCCACGGATCCCTGCCCACTTCACCGTTTCTGGAGCTGTTGCGCCCGGAGGGGGACATACTTGCGCTGGAAGCAGCTCAGAGAAGGTTCGCTCGGCTGATTCCTGGGATGATGGGGGTTTTGGCATATGAGGAAAGGCTGGGCAGGCTGGGCCAATACTGGCTGGAGTTTAGCCGAACGAGAGGCCATCTTGGGTGGTGCTGTAAGAAGAGACACACGATCGAAGCTTTTCACCTGCACTTATCAGGGTAGCGACGCTACATAAACCAGCACTACATTTTGTTTTCTATTATTCATTCACGGGATGTGGGCGTCGCTGGCTGGGAGAGCATTTATTGCCCATCCCTAGTTGCCCTTGGGAAGATGGTGGTGTGCTGCCTTCTTGACCCACTCATATCCATGTGGTGTAGGTACACCCACAGTGCTGTTAGGGAGGGAGTTCCAGGATTTTGACCCAGCAACAGTGAAGGAACGGCGATATATTTCCAAATCAGGATGGTGAGTGGCTTGGAGGGGAACTTCCAGGTGGTTATGTTCCCATCTATCTGTTGCCCTTTTCCTTCTAGAAGGTAGAGGTTGTGAGTTTGGAAGGTGCTGTTGAAGGAGTCTTGGTGAATTCCAGCACTGCATCTTGTAGATGGTACACACTGTTGCTATTGTGCGTCGTTGATGGAGGGAGTGAATGTTTGTGGATGTGGTGCCAATTAAGCAGCTGCTTTGTCCTGGATCATGGTGAGCTTCTTCAGTGTTGTGGGAGCTGCATTCATCCAGGCAAATGGGGAGTATTCCATCACACTCCTGACTTCTGCTTTGTAGGTGGTGGACATGCTTTGGGGAGTCAGGAGATGAGTTACTCGTTGCAGGATTCCCAGCCTCTGACCTGCTCTTGTAGTCGCAATATTTATATGGCTAGTCCATTTCAGTTTCTGGTCAATCGTAACCCCCAGGATGTTGGTAGTAAGGGACTCAGCGATGGTAATGCCATTCATTGAACATCAAGGGGCGATGGTTGGATTCTCTCTTGTTGGAGATGGTCAATGCCTGACACTTGTGTGGTGTGAATGTTACTTGCCACTTGTCAGCACAAGCATGGATATTGTCCAGGTCTTGCTGCATTTGGACATGGACTGCTTCAGTATCTGAGGAGTTGTGAATGGTGCTGAACATTGTGCAATCATCAGCAAACATTCCCACTTCTGGCCTTATGATGGAAGGAAGGTCATTGATGAAGCAGCTGAAGATGGTTGGGCTGAGGACACTACCCTGGGGAAATCCTGCAGAGATGTCCTGGAGCTGAGATGGCTGACCTCCAACAACCACAACCATCTTCCTTTGTGCTAGGTATGACTCCAACCAGCGGAGAGTTTTCCCCTGATTCCCATTGACTCCAGTTTGGTTAGTAAATGGAACAACAATTTATACTGCATGAGAAGAGAATGCTGATTGTTTGGCAAGGGGACTCTGATTGGTAGAGGCGTTGCCATGGAGGATGCAACACAGAACAGTTAACAGTCGAGCTTTTGTTTCAAATTCAAATCAGGCAGGTCAACTCTGATTGGTCAAGGCATTGCCATGGAGATTGAACCAGGGAATGGCTGACCCCGAAGCTTTTGTTTAGTTGGAAAAGACATAATGTGTGAAATGTCTACAAAGGACAGGGCACTGTGAGTGAATATATGTGGCTTCTAGCATGCGTAAATGAGCCACACTTCTCGAAACATAGAAGATCCTGAGGGGGCATGACTGGGCAGATGCTGAGAGGATTTTTCCCCTCATGGGAGAATCTGGAACTAGGGGTGTAGGGGCGCAGTTTCAAAATAAGTCAGAGATGAGGACAATTTCTTCTCTAAGATGGTTGTTCGTGTTTGGCAGTGGAGCTCAGTCATTGAATATACTTAAGGCTCAGTTAGACAGATTGGTGATTGACAAAGGCAGTCGAAGGTAATGGTGGACAGGCAGGAGAATGGAGTTAAGGCCACATCAGATTAGCACAATCTTATCGACTGACGGAGCAGGCTTGTAGGGCTGAATAGCCTGCGCCTGCTCCTATTTATTAAGATCTTATGTTCCGGAACCCCTTTCTTACTGTCCTGTGTCTCAAGAGGCAACTGTGTAAAGGAGTTGTTAGGAATTCATTGTCTGATTCCATTACCACTTCCAAAAGGGAGTGGGACACACACATGAAAAGGAGACATTTGCAGGGAAGTGGGAAAAGAGCAGGAGAGTGGGAACAACTGGATCGTTCTTTCAAAAACAAAACTGGCATTGGAACAATAGGTTGAATGGCCTCCTTTTATGTGGTTGAGTCCTGTGAGTTCCGGGCTCATCATCCAGCGTGCGGAGCCAGAATTCTGGCAAAGCCTCCGTTTTTTTCAAATCCTTGGTACACAAAAAAAACAGGGAGAGGCCATTCATCCCCTTGAAGCTATTCCACCATTCAACCAGATCATGACTGATCTTAATTTTTCCTTCACAGGATATGGGTGCCACTGGCAAGTCCAGCATCTGTTGCCCATTTCTAATTGCCTGTGAACTTGTTAGGCCATTTCAAGGGGCAGTTAAGAGTCAATCACATTGCTGTTGATCTGGAGTCACATGTAGGCCAGACCAGGTAAGGACAACAGATTTCCTTCCCTGAAGGACATTGGTGAACCAGATGTTTTTTTTTACAACAACTGATGACAGTTTTATGGTCAGCATTACTATGATTAGCTTTATATTCCAGACTTTATTGATTTAATTTAAATTACCAACAGTAACGGGTGAACTTTTATTTCCTGGGGCAAAGCCTTGACCAATCAGAGTTGACCTGCCCGGTTTGAATTTGAACAAAGCTGAGCAGTTAACTGTTCCACGTTGCATTCTCCATGGCAACGTCTTCACCAATCAGACTCAACTTGCCAACCATCAGCAATCTCTTCTCATGCAATATAAATCAGCAATTGGCAATCTCTTCTCATGCAGTACAAATTGTTGTTCTGTTTAGATTTGGTATTCTTGTGAATCTGTCCTGATGAGTACAAGATGAAAAGCTTCAACAATATATCTCTTTTTTCAGCAATGTTCAATGGCAGCAGATCTTTTACCATCCAGGAGGGCAAATGGGCTCTCATCTGAAAGGCAGGATTCCTGACAGTGTAGCACTCCCACAGCACTATGACTATTTAATTTAATTTAAATTCCACCAGCCACCATCAGGTTTAAACCCATAACCCCAGAGCATTAGCCTGAGACTCATGGATTACTGGTCAGGTGATGCCACACCTATGCCACCTTCTCCCCCACCTCCAACCTACATCCTAACTCTAATTACCTGCCATTGTTCCATGCTCCTTAATGCTCTTATCTACTAACAATCTATTCTCAGTCTAGAAATCCATTGTCCCCCAGTATGTACTGGGGGAGAACTTTCCAGGTTGTGTGAAAAAGTGCTTCCCGATTCACTCCTGAGCTGCCTTACTCTAATTTTGAGATTTCATACCCTCGGTTTTAATTCCCCATCAGAGAAGATAGTCTGTCTGTATCCATCCTGTCGAATCCTTTTTAACATTTTAAACACCTCGGTCAGATCACACCCTCAATACTCAAGCCGGGTCCATGAAGGCCTAGCTTCATAATTTAACCCTAAAGCCCAGGGATCAAGCTGGTGAATCTGCGCAAATCGAGGCCAATATGCCCTTCCTGAGATACAGGACTGAAGAGTGCAATCCAGATGGAGTCAGGCTGAACCTAACATAGTGACTGAGTTTCTTGATCTGACATTGTACGAAAAATAAACCCCATGCATCAAAACTCTAATCCCCTGGAGATATGCATCCATCTGTCTCTGTTATCAATATTTGAGTCTCTGCTCGCATCCTCTTCACTCATTCTTGGTCATCCCCTCTCCCATTGTGTTGCTCTCTTTCTCTCTCTCTCTGTCTCAGCACCTATGCTCTGTGCTGCACAGGGCTTTCACTGCCCTGAGAATGCCTCATTCACTGCTTAGGCTTGTTGGCGTTGTTCATTACCGGATTAGCAGGGCAGCAACGCTGAAAGCCTCTTCCTCAATTGACATGATTTTGGGGCTGTGAGCTGTTTGGAAATCATTACTAAACGCGAGTCATGAACATGTTTTCAACTGGCAATATGCCCCCGGCTACCTCACAACCGGTCTATGGTCCTGATTAACTAATGCAGAGCCGACACTTAAAAGAAATGAACCATTGTGCTGCACATTCTACACTGACCACAAAAAGAGAAGGAAGTATCCTGGGTGGTTGTCAGGTGACATTCACAATGTCTGCAGTAATTGCTCGCTGTGTCAGCAGCCACGATTCGGCCGGAGCTCTGTTGGTAACTCTCCGGCCTTTGAGCCAGCGAGTCGATGGGTTCACCTCCAAAGTCTGGAGACTTAGGCACAATATCTAGGCTGACGCTCCGCGGTAGTACTGTGGGAGTGCAGCACTGTCAGGGGTCCTGCCTTTCAGATGAAAGCCCATTTGCCCTCCCGGATGGTAAAAGGTCTGCTGCCACTCTTTTGAGTGCCCCCCACCCCCAGTACCAGTACCCTCCCTTGATTAGGCGCTGAGTGCCTGAGAATGAGGTACTACCCCCACCCCCCCCACCTCCGGGAGGCCACAAGAAACCCTGCGCAGGTTTGCTGGTCAAGCTCCCCACATAGTGAGCCCACCTACCGCTGGGTGAACGCAAATAGCAGTGGGATGGGGCAATAATGAGGTGTTAATTGCCCACTTTAGGGCCTGACTTGGTGGCATGGAGGCTGCCCATGGACCTCCTGCCGTGGGCTTAACCAGGGCGGAAGCGGGAAGACGATGGGGTCCCGCCTGCCACCCTCCTGCCAGATTAAATGCCCCCCGCCACCAAACTCGCCAAGGAGGAGGGCATTAAATTCTGCCCGTCTGCTGACTGTTTGACAAAGCGATTGGACACCCTGGCAGTAAAAGATCCCACAGCGTTACTGGAGGGAGAACAAATGAGTTAACTTGGGCACCGCTGGCTCCCTCAACCAAAAACAGGTTATACCCCGTCGTTGGTGGCGGTGCTGCTTGTGGGATCTTGCTGTGCGCACACCGGCTCCCACGGTCCCCACGCTGCAGCAACGGCTACACTTCAAACGTACGCTACTGGCCGTAAAGAGCTTTGGAAAATCCCGAGGTTGTGACAGGTGCTAGATAAATGCAAGCCTTTTCCTTCTTCCAGGTCACCACTGAGGTAGGGGAAAATGAAAACCTACCCCATTGTTTTATTTCAGAGGGCTGTCATGTCCTCGTAACACAAACATTAAACACAGTTGAGATGCAAACTGCAGCAGAATTTTATCGGCCTTTATCGTATTTTAGCTCAGACCCATCATCAGTGTATTAATTATGTATTTAAAAATGATGAAGATTCAGCTCTGGGCTCAGCAGCAGGTTATAAATAGTGACTGGATCCCAGCCAGGAAGTCACTGGATCACGAGGGGAGATTACTAGGTTGAAAAGTGGAGAGACTTTTCCCTCTGCTTCCTCCTCGTTGGATCACAACCAGGTAAGAGGCTGCAGACAGCCCCCACCTCACACCTCGCCGCTGACACAAAACACCTAAAAACAATCAGGCACTGGTCGCTAATACCTGTATAAGGGTGGGTGGGGGGTCACAGGAGTTGTATAGAAATTACTTCGCCCTGTTAAGGGGCTGTGTGGTAGCTCTGACTCAGTGGGTAGCTATCCTATCTCCTAAGTTAGGGGGTTATAGGTTCAAGTCCCACTGTGGAGTTCTTGGCGTGAAATCCCAGTGCACTACTGAGGGTGTGCTGTATTGCCAGAGATACTGACATTCAAAACTGATGTCCTGCCTACCCTCTTAAGTGGGCATAAAAAAATCCTGTGGCACCTAACTTGTAGAGAAGTAGCTCCTCAACCAATATCACTATAAAACAGAAATGACTTGGTCATTAGCATTGATGTCTGTTTCCTGCTATGTACTTACATGTCCAAGAGGTGACATTGAGATGCTCAAGGGCCGCACATTATGAGGGGGGTGTGAATCTTTGCCTTTTATCTAGTGTGCGGTTGGTAATGATCGATGGAGAACGAATGAATGGGCAGCAGTATCTATATGTTCACAAATGTAGGCCGGTGAACTGGTGTTGAAAATGAGAAGACAAAGAATCTGAGGGGGCCTTGACAGGGTAGATGCTGACAGGATGTTTCCCCTCGTGGGGGTATCTAGAGCTAGGCAGCATGGTTTCAAAGTAAGGGATCTCCCATTTAAGATGGAGATGAGGAGGAATTTCTTTTCTCAGAGGGTTGTTAGTCTTTGGAATTCTCTACCCCTGAGACCAGTGGAGGCTGGGTCATTGAATCTATTCAAGGCAGAGTTGGACAGATTTTTGACCTATGCAGGAGTCAAAGGCTATGGGGAACAGACAGGAAAGTGGAATAAGGCCACAATCAGGTCAGCTTTGATTTTGAATGGTGGAGCAGGCTCGAGGAGCCAAATGGCCTGCTCCTGCTCCTATTTCTTATGTTCTTAACCTGAGACCAGTAGATGGAAGAAATGTTGGCTGACACATCATCAGCTGCCACAGCAAAGCAGAGAGTCCAGGGCCTGTTCTGGCACAAAATATTAATGCTTCCATATGGTGATATTCACACAAAACTGAAGAAGATATTTGAATGTACCAATGGTGAAGATCAGGTTTCTTGAAGTATTTTGCCTACGTCATGCAGCTCATGGCAGGCACCAGGACCAGTGCCAGTGTCAGGACCAAGACCGGGGCTAGAGTTTTAGCCAGTGCCAGAACTATTGCCATTTACAGAGCCAGCACCTGGGCCTCTGTGTAATCTCTGTGCATAATTTCCCCAAGTGGGCAATTTCTTGTTTCAATGTAAACTGCTCGATGAGTGTGCAATTCTCATGCTGTTTCATTTTTGATTGTGATGTGTAATTGCATTGAGTGTGTAATTTCCTGTATGTAATTACTCCATGATGTTAATGACTTGTTAAGACTTTGTTAAGGTTTGTTAATGTCAATTATATTGTTACAGTTCAGAGAAACAGGCGATGGGTACTAATTGTCTTTGAACGGGTACATATAGGAGACAGCTGGGTGATTGGGAGGAGAGACTGAGCAAGTCAATAAACTCTCTCAATGAAAAAAAGCTCTGTGTCTTGGTTTCCACTTCACCAACCAGCTTAGATCCTATGAACACACGAGTGTGCAATTACTCAGCAAGGTGCCATTGTTCTCCCTCTCTGAATGGCAGTAGAAAGTCCAGGATTGTATTTGTGCTTTTGCACACAGTCTCCAAGAGTTTATGTAGGATTATGACGGTGAAGATGATGAGGGAGGATAAACAGCAGAGGCCATCTCAACTCAGTGAATGTGCTGCTCCTGTGAATATTGCACC